>NC_080459.1:3410000-3412500 GCF_028018845.1 Melospiza georgiana
ATTCTCGCAGCTAGCTGCGTTCTTCATCGACGCACGAGCCGAGTGATCCACCGCTAAGAGTTGTCTGGCTTTCGGGCGCCGCTCACGCCGAGCGGCCCCTTTGTCTCTCGCGCCGAGGATGCGCGGGCGCGCGCCTGGCTTCGACCGTACGAGCACACAGAGAAACGGAAGGGGAAAAAAGATCGGAGAAGCCCACGCTCCGAAGGACCGCCAAGAGGCGGGGGAGCCCGCGCCCCCGACCGCCTCCCCCCGCGAGGGGAGATGCCGACCTCACATGCCGTCCTTCGGAGGCGGCCCAGGCGCCCGGGCTCGGCCCGGCCTCCGCGCAGAGGGCCACGCGGCGCGCGCCGGGCACGCGGGGGGCACGGCGGCCCGCCCGCTCTCGCTTTCACGGGACGACGCGCACACATACACACACGGCTCGGGCCACACGCGGCCGGGGGCGCGGCCGTCGGCCCCCGCACACGCCGGCTCCCCTTCGGCCCCCTTCACCGCGGGGCTCGCGGCGCGCCGCCGCGCCGCCGCGCGGCCGGCTCTCTCTCTTCCACGGCGGCCTCACCCCGCTCGAGACGGCACGCGACGACGGCCGTGCCGCCGGCGCGCCTTCCCGCCCGGCGGGACCGCTCCCGCCGGGCGGGCCAGCGTCCGGGCGGACGCGCTCCGCCGCCGGGCCCGGAGGCGGACGCCACCGAGACCCGATCCAGCGTCGCCAGCGCCCGAGGCCTGCCGGACGGCAGGCCCCGCCGTCGCCAGGGCCGCACTCCCGGGGCCGCCGCCGCCGCGTCGCACCGCCGGGGCCCCTTGCCTCGGCACGCGCCCGGCGGAAGGCGTACGGCGCTGAGCCGGGGGGCAACGCCCGCTCTCCTCGTTTTCACGCGGAGACCGGGCGGGGGAAGCGCCCCCGCGGCCGCCCGCACGCCTTCCTACGGCCCACACGCGGCCGGGAAGGGCGACGGAGGACGCGACGTGCAGGGCCCGGGACGGGACCGCCGCCGGCGACGGCGGGCGCCCTCCGGCCGACCGTCCCCGCTGGGGGGGACACCCGTCGAGCGGCGCCGCCGCCGCTCGGCACGGGGTCGCCCGCGCTCGCGGGCCTCCGCCGACGGAGGGCCCGCCAGACGCTCGCCCCCCGGGCGGGCGGGCGATCGAGCCGGGCGGGGGACGGCCGGCGGACGGCGCCGCCGGTGCGTTCGAGGAGGAAAGGCCGCCGAGGGGAGAGGGGCCGGACGCGCGGGACGCGGCGCCGCGCGCGCGAGAGACCGCGGCAAGCGGGCCGAGGAGAGAGCGCGGCAGGCCCCGGCGGCCGCAACCCCGCGGCCGAGGAAAGGCAGAGAGCGGGCGCTCTCTGCCGGCGTCGCCCGTTACGACGAGGCGAGCGGGTCGGCCCCCGCGGCCGACCGCGCGACGCGGCCTCTCCGCCGAGGCCGGGCCGCGGAGAGGGGGGGGCAGGGCGCCCCTCCCCGGCGCGGCGCGGTTACCCCCGCGCTCGCGCGCGGCGGGGACGACGACGACGACGACCGCGACGGAGGGAGCGCGGCCGGCGGCCGCGGACACCACCGCAGGGGCTCGGCGGGAGTAGCTGCTCCCCACCCCTCAGTGGCGCCGCACCGCCGCCCGGCGACAACCACCGCCGCCGCCGCCGCCGCCGCCGGCACCGCCGCCGCCACGGCGGGCCGCGCCGAGCCGCCCGAGTCTTTAAACCGCCGCCCGGCTCGCCGGCCCCCTTTCGGCACCCCCGCAGCGGCGTTTGGCGACGCCGAGGGGGGAAACCTGGGGGGGGAACCGCCGAGGCGCGGAGCGCTAGGTACCTGGCCCTGGGGCGAGGGAAACGACCTGCATGGCCCCGCCGGGGTGCCTCCCCCGCTGCCACCCTCGGGGGAGCGTCCACCGGCGGGGGCGCGCCCGCCGTCTGCCGCCACCACCGCGGCGTCCTTCTCGGGGCCCGGGGTTTCCCTCAGTAGCCCGGCGCTGCGCCCGAGAGGACCGCCGCGGCTCGGGCCGCCCCGCCGGCGCGGGGACGCGGCCCGACCGCCGAGCGCGCCGCGCCCGCGCGCGCGCGCGGCCCGAAGCGCGGCCCGGAACGCCCGGAGGGCTCGGCCCTCGGCCGCGCGAGGGGCACCGCTCGGCCCGAGAGCGGGAGCTCCGCCGACGTGGCAAAGCCCCGCTCCCCGGTGCGGGAAGGGCCGGAGGAGCCGCCTCCTCCGAGCCCCGAAGGCGCCCCCGCCACCCGCTCCCTCACCATTTCCACATCGGCCGCCGACGGGTGCCACGGCCGGACGGCCGGCCGTCGCTCGACGGGCGAAGCAGCGAGGGGAGGGACGGGCGCGCCTCCGGGAGGGGCCGTGCCGAGCACCCCTCCCTCCCGGCACCCGGGCGGCTTTCTTGCGCGCTCCGAGGAGAGCCGGCCTCGGGAGAACTCGGGCCGCCGCCAGCGGGGCGCCCGCACGCGACACCCGGCGACCGGCGTTCGGCGGCGCCGGCCGCGGTGGGCGGGAGGCTC
>NC_080459.1:3417500-3615058 GCF_028018845.1 Melospiza georgiana
AGGCCCCGAGACAAAAACCTCGGCCCGTTTCCCTGGCAAACAAAAGTAAGCTACCCCGCTTCTGGATGGCAGATTGCAGGACGCACTTCGTACTATCAAACCAGCCCAACTTGGCACTGGTGCCACCTTGGGTCTGGAAACCATCCTGCGTATCGTGGATTCTAAGGAGCCAGCCGGTCACTCCCAGCCACAGGCCCCCAAACACAAACAACGGCGCTTTTCCCTGGAAAACAAAACTGGCCTGCCAACTTTTTGATGGCAGATTGCAGGAGCCACTTGGTACTATCAAACCAGCCCAACTTGGCACTGGTGCCACCATGGGTCTGGTCACCATCCTGCGTATCGTAGCTTTTCAGGAGCCAGCCGGTCACACCCAGCCATAGGCCCCCAGACACAAACCTCGGCCCGTTTCCCTGGCAAACAAAAGTAAGCTGCCCCACTTCAGGATGGCAGATTGCAGGAACAACTTGGTACTATCAAACCAGCCCAACTTGGCACTGGTGCCACCTCTGGTCTGGGAACCATCCTGCGTATCGTGGATTCTAAGGATCCAGCCAGCCACTCCCAGCCACAGGCCCCCAAACACAAACAACGGCGCTTTTCCCTGGAAAACAAAACACGCCTGCCAACCTTTTGATGGCAGATTGCAGGAGCCACTTGGTACTATCAAATCAGCCCAACTTGGCACTGGTGCCACCATGGGTCTGGTCACCATCCTGCCTATCGTAGCTTTTCAGGAGCCCGCCGGTCACTCCCAGCTATAGGCCCCCAGACAAAAACCTCGGCCAGTTTCCCTGGCAAACAAAAGTAGGCTGCCCCGCTTCTGGATGACAGATTGCAGGAACCACGTGGTACTATAAAACCAGCCCAACTTGGCACTGGTGCCACCTTGGGTCTGGGAACCATGCTACGTATCGTGGATTCCAAATAGCAAGCCGGCCACTCCCAGCCACAGGCCCCCAAACACAAACAATGGTGCGTTTCCCTGGAAAACAAAAGTCGCCTGCCGACTTTTTGATGGCAGATTGCAGGAGCCACTTGGTACTATCAAATCAGCCCAACTTGGCACTGGTGTCACCATGGGTCTGGTCACCATCCTGCCTATCGTAGCTTTTCAGGAGCCAGCCGGTCACTCCCAGCCATAGGCCCCCAGACAAAAACCTCGGCCCGTTTCCCTGGCAAACAAAAGTAAGCTACCCCGCTTCTGGATGGCAGATTTCAGGAGCCACTTTGCACCATCAAACTAGCCCGACTTGGCAGTGGTGCCACCTCCGGTCTGAGAACCATCCTGCGTATCGTGGATTCCAATTAGCCAGCCGGCCACTCCCAGCCACAGGCCCCAAACAAAAACAACGGCGCTTTTCCATGGAAAACAAAACTGGCCTGCCAACTTTTTGATGGCAGATTGCAGGAGCCACTTGGTACTATCAAACCAGCCCGACTTGGCACTGGTGCCACCATGGGTCTGGTCACCATCCTGCCTATCGTAGCTTTTCAGGAGCCAGCCAGTCACTCCCAGCCATAGGCCCCCAGACAAAAACCTCGGCCCGTTTCCCTGGCAAACAAAAGTAAGCTGCCCTGCTTCTGGATGGCAGATTGCAGGAACCACTTGGTACTATCAAACCAGCCCAACTTGGCACTAGTGCCACCTCTAGTCTGGGAACCATCCTGCGTATCGTGGATTCTAAGGATCCAGCCGGCCACTCCCAGCCACAGGCCCCCAAACACAAACAACGGCGCTTTTCCCTGGAAAACAAAACTCGCCTGCCAACTTTTTGATGGCAGATTGCAGGAGCCACTTGGTACTATCAAACCAGCCCAACTTGGCACTGGTGCCACCATGGGTCTGGTCACCATCCTGCCTATCGTAGCTTTTCAGGAGCCAGCGCGTCACCCCCAGCCATAGGCCCCGCGACAAAACCTCAGCCCGTTTCCATGGCAAACAAAAGTAAGCTGCCCCGCTTCTGGATGGCAGATTGCGGGAGCCACTTGGTACTATCAAACCAGCCCAACTTGGCACTGGTGCCACCTTGGGTCTGGGAACCATCCTGCGTATCGTGGATTCTAAGGAGCCAGCCGGTCACTCCCAGCCACAGGCCCCCAAACAAAAACAACGGCGCTTTTCCCTGGAAAACAAAACTCGCCTGCCAACATTTTGATGGCAGATTGCAGGAGCCACTTGGTACTATCAAATCAGCCCAACTTGGCACTGGTGTCACCATGGGTCTGGTCACCATCCTGCCTATCGTAGCTTTTCAGGAGCCAGCCGGTCACTCCCAGCCATAGGCCCCCAGACAAAAACCTCGGCCCGTTTCCCTGGCAAACAAAAGTAAGCTACCCCGCTTCTGGATGGCAGATTGCAGGAGCCACTTTGCACCATCAAACTAGCCCGACTTGGCACTGGTGCCACCTCTGGTCTGGGAACCATCCTGCGTATCGTGGATTCCAATTAGCCAGCCGGCCACTCCCAGCCAAAGGCCCCAAACACAAACAACGGCGCTTTTCCCTGGAAAACAAAACTCGCCTGCCAACTTTTTGATGGCAGATTGCAGGAGCCACTTGGTACTATCAAACCAGCCCAACTTGGCACTGGTGCCACCATGGGTCTGGTCACCATCCTGCCTATCGTAGCTTTTAAGGAGCCAGCCAGTCACTCCCACCCTTAGGCCCCCAGACACAAACCTCGGCCCGTTTCCCTGGCAAACAAAAGTAAGCTGCCCTGCATCTGGATGGCGGATTGCAGGAACCACTAGGTACTATCAAACCAGCCCAACTTGGCACTGGTGCCACCTCTGGTCTGGGAACCATGCTGCGTATCGTGATGTCTAAGGAGCCAGCCGGCCACTCCCAGCCACAGGCCCCCAAACACACACAACGGCGCTTTTCCCTGGAAAACAAAACTCGCCTGCCAACTTTTTGATGGCAGATTGCAGGAGCCACTTGGTACTATCAAACCAGCCCAACTTGGCACTGGTGCCACCATGGGTCTGGTCACCATCCTGCCTATCGTAGCTTTTCAGGAGCCAGCCGGTCACTCCCAGCCATAGGCCCCCAGACAAAAACCTCGGCCCGTTTCCCTGGCAAACAAAAGTAATCTGCCCCGCTTCTGGATGGCAGATTGCAGGAGCCACTTGGTACTATCAAACCAGCCCAACTTGGCACTGGTGCCACCATGGGTCTGGTCACCATCCTGCCTATTGTAGCTTTTCAGGAGCCAGCCGGTCACTCCCAGCCATAGGCCCCCAGACACAAACCTCGGCCCGTTTCCCTGGCAAACAAAAGTAAGCTACCCCGCTTCTGGATGGCAGATTGCAGGAGCCACTTTGCACCATCAAACTGGCCCAACTTGGCACTGGTGCCACCTCTGGTCTGGGAACCATCCTGCGTATCGTGGATTCTAATTAGCCACCCGGCCACTCTCAGCCATATGCCTCCAAACACAAAGAACGGCGCTTTTCCCTGGAAAACAAAACTCACCTGCCAACTTTTTGATGGCAGATTGCAGGAGCCACTTGGTACTATCAAACCAGCCCAACTTGGCACTGGTGCCACCATGGATCTGGTCACCATCCTGCCTATCGTAGCTTTTCAGGACCTAGCAGGTCACTCCCAGCCATAGGCCCCCAGACACAAACCTCGGCCCGTTTCCCTGGCAAACAAAAGTAAGCTGCCCCGCTTCTGGATGGCAGATTGCAGGAACCACTTGGTACTATCAAACCAGCCCAACTTGGCACTGGTGCCACCTCTGGTCTGGGAACCATCCTGCGTATCGTGGATTCTAAGGAGCCAGCCGGCCACTCCCACCCACAGGCCCCCAAACACAAACAACGGCGCTTTTCCCTGGAAAACAAAACTCGCCTGCCAACTTTGTGATGGCAGATTGCAGGAGCCACTTGGTACTATCAAACCAGCCCAACTTGGCACTGGTGCCACCATGGGTCTGGTCACCATCCTGCCTATCGTAGCTTTTCA
Organism: Melospiza georgiana; assembly: GCF_028018845.1. Classification (NCBI taxonomy): domain Eukaryota; kingdom Metazoa; phylum Chordata; class Aves; order Passeriformes; family Passerellidae; genus Melospiza; species Melospiza georgiana. Next base: position 3,421,473 of record NC_080459.1, read on the forward strand.
GGAGCCAGCCGGTCACCCCCAGCCATAGGCCCCGAGACAAAAACGTCTGCCCGTTTCCCTGGCAAACAAAAGTATGCTACCCCGCATCTGCATGGCAGATTGCAGGACGCACTTGGAACTATCAAACCAGCCCAACTTGGCACTGGTTCCCCCTGGGGACTGGGAACCATCCTGCGTATCGTGGATTCTAAGAAGCCAGCCGGTCACTCCCAGCCACAGGCCCCCAAACACAAACAACGGCGCTTTTCCCTGGAAAACAAAACTCGCCTGCCAACTTTTTGATGGCAGATTGCAGGAGCCACTTGGTACTATCAAACCAGCCCAACTTGGCACTGGTGCCACCATGGGTCTGGTCACCATCCTGCCTATCGTAGCTTTTCAGGAGCCAGTCGGTCACTCCCAGCCATAGGCGCCCAGACACAGATCTCGGCCCGTTACCCTGGCAAACAAAAGTAAGCTGCCCCGCTTCAGGATGTCAGATTACAGGAGCCACTTGGTACTATAAAAGCAGCCCGACTTGGCACTGGTGCCACCTCTGGTCTGGGAACCATGCTGCGTATCGTGATGTCTAAGGAGCCAGCCGGCTACTCCCACCCACAGGCCCCCAAACACAAATAACGGCGCTTTTCCCTGGAAAAGAAATCTCGCCTGCCAACGTTTTGATGGCAGATTGCAGGAGCCACTTGCTACTATCAAATCAGCCCAACTTGGCACTGGTGCCACCATGGGTCTGGTCACCATCCTGCCTATCGTAGCTTTTCAGGAGCCAGCCGGTCACTCCCAGCCATAGGCCCCCAGACAAAAACCTCGGCCCGTTTCCCTGGCAAACAAAAGTAAGCTACCCCGCTTCTGGATGGCAGATTGCAGGAGCCACTTTGCAGCATCAAACTAGCCCGACTTGGCACTGGTGCCACCTCAGGTCTGGGAACCATGCTGCGTATCGTGGATTCCAATTAGCAAGGGGGCCACTCCAAGCCACAGGTCCCCAAACACAAACAACGGCGCTTTTCCCTGGAAAACAAAACTCGGCTGCCAACTTTTTGATGGCAGATTGCAGGAGCCACTTGGTACTATCAAACCAGCCCATCTTGGCACTGGTGCCACCATGGGTCTGGTAACCATCCTGCCTATCGTAGCTTTTCAGGAGCCAGCTGGTCACTCCCAGCCATAGGCCCCCAGACACAAACCTCGGCCCGTTTCCCTGGCAAACAAAAGTAAGCTGCCCCGCTTCTGGATGGCAGATTGCAGGAGCCACTTGGTACTCTCAAACCAGCCAAACCTGGAACTGGTGCCACCTCTGGTCTGGGAACCATCCTACGTATCGTGGATTCTAAGGAGCCAGCCGGCCACTCCCAGCCAGAGTCCACCAAACACAAACAACGACACTTTTCCCTGGAAAACAAAACTCGCCTGCCAACTTTTTGATGGCAGATTGCAGGAGCCACTTGGTACTATCAAACTAGCCCGACTTGGCACTGGTGCCACCTCTGGTCTGGGAACCATCCTGCGTATCGTGGATTCTAATTAGCCAGCCGGCCACTCCCAGCCATAGTCCCCCAAACACAAACAAGGGTGCTTTTCCCTGGAAAACAAAACTCGTCTGCCAACTTTTTGATGGCACATTGCAGGAGTCACTTGGTACTATCAAACCAGCCCGACTTGGCACTGGTGCCACCATGGGTCTGGTCACCATCGTGCCTATCGTAGCTTTTCAGGAGCCAGCCGGTCACTCCCAGCCTTAGGCCCCCAGACAAAAACCTCGGCCCGTTTCCCTGGCAAACAAAAGTAAGCTGCCCCGCTTCTGGATGGCTGATTGCAGGAGCTATTTAGTACTATCAAACCAGCCCGACTTGGCACTGGTGCCACCTTGGCTCTGGGAACCATCCTGCCTATTGTGGATTTTCAGGGGTCAGCCGGCCACTCTCAGCCATATGCCCTCAAACATAAACCACAGCGCTTTTCTCTGGCAAACAAAACTCAACTGCCCCTCTTCTGGATGGCAAATTGCAGGACGCACTTGGTACTACAAAAACAGCACAACTTGGCACTGGTGCCACCTTGGGTCTGGTCACCATCCTGCGTATCGAGCATTTTAAGGAGCCAGCCGGCCACTCCCAGCCATATGCCCCCAAAAACAAACCACGGCCCTTTTCTCTGGCAAACAAAAATCCGCTGCCCCGCTTCTGGATGGCAGATTGCAGGAGCCACTTGGTACTATCAAACCAGCCCGACTTGGCATTGGTGCCACCATGGGTCTGGTAACCATCCTGCCTATCGTAGCTTTTCACGACCGAGCCGGTCACTCCCAGCCATAGGCTCGCAGACACAAACCACGGCCCGTTTCCTTGGCAAAAAAAAGTAAGCTGCCCCGCTTCTGGATGGCAGATTGCAGGAGCCACTTGGTACTATCAAACCAGCCCAACTTGGCACTGGTTCCACCATGGGTCTGGTCACCATCCTGCCTATCGTAGCTTTTCAGGAGCCAGCCGGTCACTCCCAGCCATAGGCCCCCAGACACAAACCTCGGCCCGTTTCCCTGGCAAACAAAAGTAAGCTGCTTCGCTTCTGGATGGCAGCTTGCAGGACGCACTTGGTACGATCAAACAAGCCCGACTTGGAACTGGTGCCACCTCTGGTCTGGGAACCATCCTGCGTATCGTGGATTCTAAGGAGCCAGCCGGCCACTCTCAGCCACAGGCCCCCAAACACAAACAACGGCGCTTTTCCCTGGAAAACAAAACTGGCCTGCCAACATTTTGATGGCAGATTGCAGGAGCCACTTGGTACTATCAAATCAGCGCAACTTGGCACTGGTGCCACCATGGGTCTTGTAACCGTCCTGCCTATCGTAGCTTTTCAGGAGCCAGCCGGTCACTCCCAGCCATAGGCCCCCAGACACAAACCTCGGCCCGTTTCCCTGACAAACAAAAGTAAGCAGCCCCGCTTCTGGATGGCAGATTGCAGGAGCCACTTTGCACCATCAAACTAGCCCGACAGGTCACTGGTGCCACCTCTGGTCTGGGAACCATCCTGCGTATCGTGGATTCTAATTAGCCAGCCGGCCACTCCCAGCCACAGGCCCCCAAACACAAACAACGGCGCTTTTCCCTGGAAAACAAAACTCGGCTGCCAACTTTTTGATGGCAGATTGCAGGAGCCACTTGGTACTATCAAACCAGCCCAACTTGGCACTGGTGCCACCATGGGTCTGGTCACCATCCTGCCTATCGTAGCTTTTCAGGACCTAGCCGGTCACTCCCAGCCATAGGCCCCCAGACACAAACCTCGGCCCGTTTCCCTGGCAAACAAAAGTAAGCTGTCCCGCTTCTGGATGGCAGATTGCAGGACGCACTTCGTACTATGAAACCAGCCCATCTTGGCACTGGTGCCACCACTGGTCTGGGAACCATCCTGCCTAGCGTGGATTCTAAGGAGACAGCCGGCCACTGCCAGCCACAGGACCCCAAACACAAACAACGGCGCTATTCCCTGGAAAACAAAACTCGCCTGCCAATATTTTGATGGCAGATTGCAGGAGCCACTTGGTACTATCAAACCAGCCCAACTTGGCACTGGTGCCACCATGGGTCTGGTAACCATCCCTCCTATCGTAGCTTTTCACGACCGAGCCGGTCACTCCCAGCCATAGGCCCCCAGACACAAACCACGGCCCGTTTCCTTGGCAAAAAAAAGTAAGCTGCCCCGCTTCTGGATGGCAGATTGCAGGAGCCACTTGGTACTATCAAACCAGCCCAACTTGGCACTGGTGCCACCATGGGTCTGGTCACCATCCTGCCTATCGTAGCTTTTCACGACCGAGCCGGTCACTCCCAGCCATAGGCCCCCAGACACAAACCTCGGCCCGTTTCCTTGGCAAACAAAAGTAAGCTGCCCCGCTTCTTGATGGCAGATTGCAGGAGCCACTTTGTGGTATCAAACCAGCCCAACTTAGAACTGGTGCCACCACTGGTCTCGGAACCATCCTGCGTATCGTGGATTCTAAGGAGCCAGCCGGCCACTCCCAGCCAGAGTCCACCAAACACAAACAACGGCGCCTTTCCCTGGAAAACAAAACTCGCCTGCCAACATTTTGATGGCAGATTGCAGGAACCACTTGGTACTATCAAACCAGCCCAACTTGGCACTGGTTCCACCATGGGTCTGGTAACCATCCTGCCTATCGTAGCTTTTCAGGAGCCAGCCGGTCACTCCCAGCCATACGCCCCAGACACAAAGCTCTGCCCGTTTCCCTGGCAAACAAAAGTATGCTACTCCGCTTCAGGATGGCAGATTGCAGGAGCCACTTTGCACCATCAAACTAGCCCGACTTGGCACTGGTGCCACCTCTGGTCTGGGAACCATCCTGCTTATCGTGGATTCTATGGAGCCAGCTGGCCACTCCCAGCCACAGGCCCCAAAACAAAAACCTCAGCCCGTTTCCCTGGCAAACAAAAGTAAGCTACCCCGCTTCTGGATGGCAGATTGCAGGAGCCACTTTGCACCATCAAACTAGCCCGACTTGGCACTGGTGCCACCTCTGGTCTGGGAACCATCCTGCGTATCGTGGATTCTAATTAGCCCGCCACTCCCAGCCACAGGACCCCAAACACAAGCAACGGCGCTTTTCTCTGGAAAACAAAACTCGCCAGCCAAATTTTGATGGCAGATTGCAGGAGCCACTTGGAAATATCAAACCAGCCCAACTTGGCACTGGTGCCACCATGGGTCTGGTCACCATCCTGCCTATCGTAGCTTTTCAGGAGCCAGCCGGTCACTCCCAGCCATAGGCCCCCAGACACAAACCACGGCCCGTTTCCCTGGCAAACAAAAGTAAGCTGCCCCACTTCTGGATGGCAGATTGCAGGACGCACTTGGTACTATCAAACCAGCCTACCTTGGCACTGGTTCCACCATGGGTCTGGGAACCATCCTGCGTATCGTGGATTCTAAGGAGCCAGCCGGCCATTCCCGGCCACAGGCCCCCAAACACAAACAACGGCACTCTTCCCTGGAAAACAAAACTCGCCTGCCAACTTTTTGATGGCAGATTGCAGGAGCCACTTGGTACTATCAAATCAGCCCAACTTGGCACTGGTGCCACCATGGGTCTGGTAATCGTCCTGCCTATCGTAGCTTTTCAGGAGCCAGCCGGTCACTCCCAGCCATAGGCCCCCAGACACAAACCTCGGCCCGTTTCCCTGGCAAACAAAAGTAAGCTACCCCGCTTCTGGATGGCAGATTGCAGGAGCCACTTTGCACCATCAAACTAGTCCGACTTGGCACTGGTGCCACCATGGGTCTGGGAACCATCCTGCGTATCGTGGATTCTAAGGAGCCAGCCGGCCACTCCCAGCCACAGGCCCCCAAACACAAACAACGGCGCTTTTCTCTGGAAAACAAAACTCGTCTGCCAACATTTTGATGGCAGATTGCAGGAGCCACTTGGTACTATCAAACCAGCCCGACTTGGCACTGGTGCCACCATGGGTCTGGTCACCATCCTGCCTATCGTAGCTTTTCAGGAGCCAGCCGGTCACACCCAGCCATAGGCCCCCAGACAAAAACCTCGGCCCGTTTCCCTGGCAAACAAAATTAAGCTGCCCCGCTTCTGGATGGCAGATTGCAGGACGCACTTGGTACTATCAAACCAGCCTACCTTGGCACTGGTTCCACCATGGGTCTGGGAACCATCCTGCGTATCGTGGATTCTAAGGAGCCAGCCGGCCATTCCCGGCCACAGGCCCCCAAACACAAACAACGGCACTCTTCCCTGGAAAACAAAACTCGCCTGCCAACTTTTTGATGGCAGATTGCAGGAGCCACTTGGTACTATCAAATCAGCCCAACTTGGCACTGGTGCCACCATGGGTCTGGTAATCGTCCTGCCTATCGTAGCTTTTCAGGAGCCAGCCGGTCACTCCCAGCCATAGGCCCCCAGACACAAACCTCGGCCCGTTTCCCTGGCAAACAAAAGTAAGCTACCCCGCTTCTGGATGGCAGATTGCAGGAGCCACTTTGCACCATCAAACTAGTCCGACTTGGCACTGGTGCCACCATGGGTCTGGGAACCATCCTGCGTATCGTGGATTCTAAGGAGCCAGCCGGCCACTCCCAGCCACAGGCCCCCAAACACAAACAACGGCGCTTTTCTCTGGAAAACAAAACTCGTCTGCCAACATTTTGATGGCAGATTGCAGGAGCCACTTGGTACTATCAAACCAGCCCGACTTGGCACTGGTGCCACCATGGGTCTGGTCACCATCGTGCCTATCGTAGATTTCAGGAGCCAGCCGGTCTCTCCCAGCCATAGGCCCCCAGACAAAAACCTCAGCCCGTTTCCCTGGCAAACAAAATTAAGCTGCCCCGCTTCTGGATGGCAGATTGCAGGACCTATTTAGTACTATCAAACCAGCCTGACTTGGCACTGGAGCCACCTTGGCTCTGGGAAACATCCAGCCTATTGTGGATTTTCAGGGGTCAGCCGGCCACTCTCAGCCATATGCCCTCAAACACAAACCACGGCGCTTTTCTCTGGCAAACAAAACTCAACTGCCCCTCTTCTGGATGGCAAATTGCAGGACGCACTTGGTACTACAAAAACAGCACAACTTGGCACTGGTGCCACCTTGGGTCTGGTCACCATCCTGCGTATCGAGCATTTTAAGGAGCCAGCCGGCCACTCCCAGCCATATGCCCCCAAAAACAAACCACGGCCCTTTACTCTGGCAAAAAAAAATCCGCTGCCCCGCTTCTGGATGGCAGATTGCAGGAGCCACTTGGTACTATCAAACCAGCCCGACTTGGCACTGGTGCCACCTTGGGTCTGTGAACCATCCTGCATATTGTGGATTGTCAGGAGCCAGCCGACCACTCTCGGCCACAGACCCCAATCAAAAGCAACGGCCCGATTCACAGGCAAAAAAAACTCAGCTGCCCCACTTCTGGATGGGAGATTGCAGGAGGCGCTTGACTCTGTCAAACCAGCCCTACTTGGCACTGGTGCCACCTTGGGTCTGCGAACCATGCTGCGTATCATGGAATTTCAGGAGCCAGCCGGCCACTGCCAGCCACAGGACCCAAACACATACCACAGCCCTTTTCTCTGGCAAGCAAAACTCAGCTACCCCGCTTTTAGATGGCAGATTGCAGCAGCCACTTGGTACTATCAAACCAGCCCAACTTGGCACTGGTGTCTCCATGGGTCTGGTCACCATCGTGCCTATCGTAGCTTTTCAGGAGCCAGCCGGTCAATCCCAGCCATAGGCCCCCAGACAAAAACCTCGGCCCGTTTCCCTGGCAAACAAAATTAAGCTGCCCCGCTTCTGGATGGCAGATTGCAGGAGCTATTTAGTACTATCAAACCAGCCCAACTTGGCACTGCTGCCACCATGGGTCTGGTCACCATCCTGCCTATCGTAGCTTTTCACGACCGCGCCGGCCACTCCCAGCCATAGGCCCCCAGACACAAACCACGGCCCGTTTCCTTGGCAAACAAAAGTAAGCTGCCCCGCTTCTGGATGGCAGATGGCAGGAGCCACTTTGTGGTATCAAACCAGCCCAACTTAGAACTGGTGCCACCACTGGTCTCGGAACCATCCTGCGTATCGTGGATTCTAAGGAGCCAGCCGGACACTCCCAGCCACAGGCCCCCAAACACAAACAACGGCGCTTTTCCCTGGAAAACAAAACTCGCCTGCCAACATTTTGATGGCAGATTGCAGGAACCACTTGGTACTATCAAACCAGCCCAACTTGGCACTGGTGCCACCATGGGTCTGGTCACCATCCTGCCTATCGTAGCTTTTCAGGAGCCAGCCGGTCACTCCCAGCCATAGGCCCCCAGACACAAACCTCGGCCCATTTCCCTGGCAAACAAAAGTAAGCTACCCCGCTTCTGGATGGCAGATTGCAGGAGCCACTTTGCACCATCAAACTAGCCCGACTTGGCACTGGTGCCACCTCTGGTCTGGGAACCATCCTGCGTATCGTGGATTCTAAGGAGCCAGCCGGCCACTCCCAGCCACAGGCCCCCAAACACAAACAACGGCGCTTTTCCCTGGAAAACAAAACTCGCCTGCCAACTTTTTGATGGCAGATTGTAGGAGCCGCTTGGTACTATCAAATCAGCCCAACTTGGCACTGGTGCCACCATGGCTCTGGTAACCATCCTGCCTATCGTAGCTTTTCAAGAGCCAGCCAGTCACTCCCAGCCATCGGCCCCCAGACACAAAGCTCGGCCCGTTTCCCTGGCAAACAAAAGTAAGCTACCCCGCTTCTGGATGGCAGATTGCAGGAGCCACTTGCTACTATCAAACCAGCCCGACTTGGAACTGGTGCCACCTCTGGTCTGGGAACCATCCTGCGTATCGTGGATTCTAAGGAGCCAGCCGGCCACTCCCAGCCACAGGCCCCCAAACACAAACAACGGCGCTTTTCCCTGGAAAACAAAACTCGCCTGCCAACTTTTTCATTGCAGATTGCAGGAGCCACTTTGCACCATCAAACTAGCCCGACTTGGCACTGGTGCCACCTCTGGTCTGGGAACCATCCTGCGTATCGTGGATTCTAATTAGCCAGCCGGCCACTCCGAGCCACAGGCCACCAAACAAAAACAACGGCGCTTTTCCCTGGAAAACAAAACTCGCCTGCCAACTTTTTGATGGTAATTGCAGGAGCCACTTGGTAATATCAAACCAGCCCAACTTGGCACTGGTGCCACCATGGGTCTGGTAACCATCCTGCCTATCGTAGCTTTTCAGGAGCCAGCCGGTCACTCCCAGCCATAGGCCCCCAGAAACAAACCTCGGCCCGTTTCCCTGGCAAACAAAATTAAGCTGCCCCGCTTCTGGATGGCAGATTGCAGGAGCTATTTTGTACTAACAAACCAGCCCGACTTGGCACTGGTGCCACCATGGCTCTGGGAACCATGCTGCTTATCCTGGGTTCTAAGGAGACAGCCGGCCACTCCCAGCCACAGGCCCCCAGACACAAACAACGGCGCTTTTCCCTGGAAAACAAAACTCGCCTGCCAACTTTTTGATGGCAGATTGCAGGAGCCACTTGGTACTATCAAACCAGCCCAACTTGGCACTGGTGCCACCATGGGTCTGGTCACCATCCTGCCTATCGTAGCTTTTCAGGAGCCAGCCGGTCACACCCAGCCATAGGCCCCCAGACACAAACCTCGGCCCGTTTCCCTGGCAAACAAAACTAAGCTGCCCCGCTTCTGGATGGCAGATTGCAGGAGCCACTTGGTACTATCAAACCAGCCCGACTTGGAACTGGTGCCACCTCTGGTCTGGGAACCATCCTGCGTATCGTGGATTCTAAGGAGCCAGCCGGCCACTCCCAGCCACAGGCCACCAAACAAAAACAACGGCACTTTTCCCTGGAAAACAAAACTCGCCTGCCAACTATTTGATGGCAGATTGCAGCAGCCGCTTGGTACTATCAAATCAGCCCAACTTGGCACTGGTGCCACCATGGGTCTGGTCACCATCCTGCCTATCGTAGCTTTTCAGGAGCCAGCCGGTCACTCCCAGCCATAGGCCCCCAGACACAAACATCGGCCCGTTTCCCGGGCAAACAAAAGTAAGCTGCCCCGCTTCTGGATGGCAGATTGCAGGAGCCACTTGGTACTATCAAACCAGCCCGACTTGGAAATGGTGCCACCTCTGGTCTGGGAACCATCCTGCGTATCGTGGATTCTAAGGAGCCAGCCGGCCACTCCCAGCCACAGGACCCCAAACACAAACAACGGCGCTTTTCCCTGGAAAACAAAACTCGCCTGCCAACCTTTTGATGGCAGATTTCAGGAGCCACTTGGTACTATCAAATCAGCCCAACTTGGCACTGGTGCCACCATGGGTCTGGTAACCGTCCTGCCTATCGTAGCTTTTCAGGGGCCAGCCAGTCACTCCCAGCCATAGGGCCCCAGACAAAAACCTCAGCCCGTTTCCCTGGCAAACAAAAGTAAGCTGCCCCGCTTCTGGATGGCAGATTGCAGGAGCCACTTTGCACCATCAAACTAGCCCGACTTGGCCCTGCTGCCACCTCTGGTCTGGGAACCATCCTGCGTATCGTGGATTCTAATTAGCCAGCCGGCCACTCCCAGCCACAGGCCCCCAAACAAAAACAACGGCGCTTTTCCCTGGAAAACAAAACTGGCCTGCCAACTTTTTGATGGCAGATTGCAGGAGCCACTTGGTACTATCAAACCAGCCCAACTTGGCACTGGTTCCACCATGGGTCTGGTAACCATCCTGCCTATCGTAGCTTTTCAGGAGCCAGCCGGTCACTCCTAGCCATACGCCCCAGACACAAAGCTCTGCCCGTTTCCCTGGCAAACAAAAGTATGCTACCCCGCTTCTGGATGGCAGATTGCAGGAGCCACTTTGCACCATCAAACTAGTCCGACTTGGCACTGGTGCCACCTCTGGTCGGGGAACCGTCCTGCGTATCGTTGATTCTAAGGAGCCAGCTGGCCACTCCCAGCCACAGGCCCCAAAACAAATACCTCAGCCCGTTTCCCTGGCAAACAAAAGTAAGCTACCCCGCTTCTGGATGGCAGATTGCAGGAGCCACTTTGCACCATCAAACTTGCCCCACCTGGCACTGGTGCCACCTCTGGTCTGGGAACCATCCTGCGTATCGTGGATTCTAATTAGCCAGCCGGCCACTCCCAGCCACAGGCCCCCAAACACAAACAACGGCGCTTTTCTCTGGAAAACAGAACTCGCCTGCCAACATTTTGATGGCAGATTGCAGGAGCCACTTGGTACTATCAAACCAGCCCGACTTGGCACTGGTGCCACCATGGGTCTGGTCACCATCGTGCCTATCGTAGCTTTTCAGGAGCCAGCCGGTCACTCCCAGCCATAGGCCCCCAGAAAAAAACCTCGGCCCGTTTCCCTGGCAAACAAAATTAAGCTGCCCCGCTTCTGGATGGCAGATTGCAGGAGCTATTTAGTACTATCAAACCAGCCCGACTTGGCACTGGAGCCACCTTGGCTCTGGGAAACATCCAGCCTATTGTGGATTTTCAGGGGTCAGCCGGCCACTCTCAGCCATATGCCCTCTAACACAAACCACGGCGCTTTTCTCTGGCAAACAAAACTCAACTGCCCCTCTTCTGGATGGCAAATTGCAGGACGCACTTGGCACTACAAAAACAGTACAACTTGGCACTGGTGCCACCTTGGGTCTGGTCACCATCCTGCGTATCGAGCATTTTAAGGAGCCAGCCGGCCACTCCCAGCCATATGCCCCCAAAAACAAACCACGGCCCTTTACTCTGGCAAAAAAAAATCCGCTGCCCCGCTTCTGGATGGCAGATTGCAGGAGCCACTTGGTACTATCAAACCAGCCCGACTTGGCACTGGTGCCACCTTGGGTCTGTGAACCATCCTGCATATTGTGGATTGTCAGGAGCCAGCCGACCACTCTCGGCCACAGACCCCAATCAAAAACAACGGCCCGATTCACAGGCAAAAAAAACTCAGCTGCCCCACTTCTGGATGGGAGATTGCAGGAGGCGCTTGACTCTGTCAAACCAGCCCTACTTGGCACTGGTGCCACCTTGGGTCTGCGAACCATGCTGCGTATCATGGAATTTCAGGAGCCAGCCGGCCACTGCCAGCCACAGGACCCAAACACATACCACAGCCCTTTTCTCTGGCAAGCAAAACTCAGCTACCCCGCTTTTAGATGGCAGATTACAGCAGCCACTTGGTACTATCAAACCAGCCCAACTTGGCACTGGTGCCACCATGGGTCTGGTAACCATCCTGCCTATCGTAGCTTTTCACGACCGAGCCGGTCACACCCAGCCATAGGCCCCCAGACTCAAACCACGGCCCGTTTCCTTGACAAAAGAAAGTAAGCTGCCCTGCTTCTGGATGGCAGATTGCAGGACGCACTTGGTAGTATCAAACCAGCCCAACTTGGCACTGGTGCCACCTTGGGTCTGGGAACCATCCTGCGTATCCTGGGTTCTAAGGAGCCAGCCGGCCACTCCCAGCCACAGGCCCCCAAACAAAAACAACGGCGCTTTTCCCTGGAAAACAAAACTGGCCTGCCAACTTTTTGATGGCAGATTGCAGGAGCCACTTGGTACTATCAAACCAGCCCAACTTGGCACTGGTGCCACCATGGGTCTGGTCACCATCCTGCCTATCGTAGCTTTTCAGGAGCCAGCCGGTCACTCCCAGCCATAGGCCCCCAGACACAAACCTCGGCCCGTTTCCCTGGCAAACAAAAGTAAGCTACCCCGCTTCTGGATGGCAGATTGCAGGAGCCACTTGGTACTATCAAACAAGACCGACTTGGAACTGGTGCCACCTCTGGTCTGGGAACCATCCTGCGTATCGTGGATTCTAAGGAGCCAGCCGGCCACTCCCAGCCACAGGCCCCCAAACACAAACAACGGCGCTTTTCCCTGGAAAACAAAACTGGCCTGCCAACTTTTTGATGGCAGATTGCAGGAGCCACTTGGTACTATCAAACCAGCCCAACTTGGCACTGGTGCCACCATGGGTCTGGTCACCATCCTGCCTATCGTAGCTTTTCAGGAGCCAGCCGGTCACTCCCAGCCATAGGCCCCCAGACACAAACCTCGGCCCGTTTCCCTGGCAAACAAAAGTAAGCTACCCCGCTTCTGGATGGCAGATTGCAGGACGCACTTGGTACTATGAAACCAGCCCATCTTGGCACTGGTGCCACCACTGGTCTGGGAACCATCCTGCCTAGCGTGGATTCTAAGGAGACAGCCGGCCACTGCCAGCCACAGGACCCCAAACACAAACAACGGCGCTTTTCCCTGGAAAACAAAACTCGCCTGCCAACTTTTTGATGGCAGATTGCAGGAGCCACTTGGTACTATCAAACCAGCCCAACTTGGCACTGGTGCCACCATGGGTCTGGTCACCATCCTGCCTATCGTAGCTTTTCACGACCGAGCCGGTCACTCCCAGCCATAGGCCCCCAGACACAAACCACGGCCCGTTTCCTTGGCAAACAAAAGTAAGCTGCCCCGCTTCTGGATGGCAGATTGCAGGAGCCACTTTGTGGTATCAAACCAGCCCAACTTAGAACTGGTGCCACCACTGGTCTGGGAACCATCCTGCGTATCGTGGATTCTAAGGAGCCAGCCGGCCACTCCCAGCCACAGGACCCCAAACACAAACAACGGCGCTTTTCCCTGGAAAACAAAACTCGCCTGCCAACATTTTGATGGCAGATTGCAGGAACCACTTGGTACTATCAAACCAGCCCAACTTGGCACTGGTGCCACCATGGGTCTGGTAACCATCCTGCCTATCGTAGCTTTTCAGGAGCCAGCCGGTCACTCCCAGCCATACACCCCAGACACAAAGCTCGGCCCGTTTCCCTGGCAAACAAAAGTATGCTACCCCGCTTCAGGATGGCAGATTGCAGGAGCCACTTTGCACCATCAAACTAGCCCGACTTGGCACTGGAGCCACCTCTGGTCTGGGAACCATCCTGCGTATCATGGATTCTAAGGAGCCAGCTCGCCACTCCCAGCCACAGGCCCCCAAAAAAAACCCTCAGCCCGTTTCCCTGGCAAACAAAAGTAAGCTACCCCGCTTCTGGATGGCAGATTGCAGGAGCCACTTTGCACCATCAAACTAGCCCGACTTGGCACTGGTGCCACCTCTGGATGGGAACCATCCTGCCTATTGTGGATTTTCAGGGGTCAGCCGGCCACTCTCAGCCATATGCCCTCAAACACAAACCACGCGCTTTTTTCTGGCAAACAAAACTCAACTGCCCCTCTTCTGGATGGCAAATTGCAGGACGCACTTGGCACTACAAAAACAGCACAACTTGGCACTGGTGCCACCTTGGGTCTGGTCACCATCCTGCGTATCGAGCATTTTAAGGAGCCAGCCGGCTACTCCCAGCCATATGCCCCCAAAAACAAACCACGGCCCTTTTCTCTGGCAAACAAAACTCAGCTACCCCGCTTCTGGATGGCAGATTGCAGGAGCCACTTTGCACCATCAAACTAGTCCGACTTGGCACTGGTGCCACCATGGGTCTAGGAACCATCCTGCGTATCGAGCATTTTAAGGAGCCAGCCGGCCACTCCCAGCCACAGGCCCCCAAACACAAACAACGGCGCTTTTCTCTGGAAAACAAAACTCGTCTGCCAACATTTTGATGGCAGATTGCAGGAGCCACTTGGTACTATCAAACCAGCCCAACTTGGCACTGGTGCCACCATGGGTCTGGTCACCATCCTGCCTATCGTAGCTTTTCACGACCGAGCCGGTCACTCCCAGCCATAGGCCCCCAGACACAAACCACGGCCCGTTTCCTTGGCAAAAAAAAGTAAGCTGCCCCGCTTCTGGATGGCAGATTGCAGGAGCCACTTGGTACTATCAAACCAGCCCAACTTGGAACTGGTGCCACCATGGGTCTGGTCACCATCCTGCCTATCGTAGCTTTTCACGACCGAGCCGGTCACTCCCAGCCATAGGCCCCCAGACACAAACCACGGCCCGTTTCCTTGGCAAACAAAAGTAAGCTGCCCCGCTTCTTGATGGCAGATTGCAGGAGCCACTTTGTGGTATCAAACCAGCCCAACTTAGAACTGGTGCCACCACTGGTCTCGGAACCATCCTGCGTATCGTGGATTCCAAGGAGCCAGCCGGCCACTCCCAGCCAGAGTCCACCAAACACAAACAACGGCGCTTTTCCCTGGAAAACAAAACTCGCCTGCCAACATTTTGATGGCAGATTGCAGGGACCACTTGGTACTATCAAACCAGCCCAACTTGGCACTGGTTCCACCATGGGTCTGGTAACCATCCTGCCTATCGTAGCTTTTCAGGAGCCAGCCGGTCACTCCCAGCCATACGCCCCAGACACAAAGCTCTGCCCGTTTCCCTGGCAAACAAAAGTATGCTACTCCGCTTCTGGATGGCAGATTGCAGGAGCCACTTTGCACCATCAAACTAGCCCGACTTGGCACTGGTGCCACCTCTGGTCTGGGAACCATCCTGCGTATCTTGGATTCTAAGGAGCCAGCTGGCCACTCCAAACCACAGGCCCCAAAACAAATACCTCAGCCCGTTTCCCTGGCAAACAAAAGTAAGCTACCCGCTTCTGGATGGCAGATTGCAGGAGACACTTTGCATCATCAAACTAGCCCGACTTGGCACTGCTGCCACCTCTGGTCTGGGAACCATCCTGCGTATCGTGGATTCTAATTAGCCAGCCCGCCACTCCCAGCCACAGGACCCCAAACACAAGCAACGGCGCTTTTCTCTGGAAAACAAAACTCGCCAGCCAAATTTTGATGGCAGATTGCAGGAGCCACTTGGTACAATCAAACCAGCCCGACTTGTCACTGGTGTCTCCATGGGTCTGGTCACCATCGTGCCTATCGTAGCTTTTCAGGAGCCAGCCGGTCACTCCCAGCCATAGGCCCCCAGACAAAAACCTCGGCCCGTTTCCCTGGCAAACAAAATTAAGCTGCCCCGCTTCAGGATGGCAGATTGCAGGAGCTATTTAGTACTATCAAACCAGCCCAACTTGGCACTGCTGCCACCATGGGTCTGGTCACCATCCTGCCTATCGTAGCTTTTCACGACCGAGCCGGCCACTCCCAGCCATAGGCCCCCAGACACAAACCACGGCCCGTTTCCTTGGCAAACAAAAGTAAGCTGCCCCGCTTCTGGATGGCAGATGTCAGGAGCCACTTTGTGGTATCAAATCAGCCCAACTTAGAACTGGTGCCACCACTGGTCTCGGAACCATCCTGCGTATCGTGGATTCTAAGGAGCCAGCCGGCCACTCCCAGCCACAGGACCCCAAACACAAACAACGGCGCTTTTCCCTGGAAAACAAAACTCGCCTGCCAACATTTTGATGGCAGATTGCAGGAACCACTTGGTACTATCAAACCAGCCCAACTTGGCACTGGTTCCACCATGGGTCTGGTAACCATCCTGCCTATCGTAGCTTTTCAGGAGCCAGCCGGTCACTCCCAGCCATACACCCCAGACACAAAGCTCGGCCCGTTTCCCTGGCAAACAAAAGTATGCTACCCCGCTTCAGGATGGCAGATTGCAGGAGCCACTTTGCACCATCAAACTAGCCCGACTTGGCACTGGTGCCACCTCTTGTCTGGGAACCATCCTGCGTATCATGGATTCTAAGGAGCCAGCTCGCCACTCCCAGCCACAGGCCCCCAAACAAAAACCTCAGCCCGTTTCCCTGGCAAACAAAAGTAAGCTACCCCGCTTCTGGATGGCAGATTGCAGGAGCCACTTTGCACCATCAAACTAGCCCGACTTGGCACTGGTGCCACCTCTGGTCTGGGAACCATCCTGCCTATTGTGGATTTTCAGGGGTCAGCCGGCCACTCTCAGCCATATGCCCTCAAACACAAACCACGGCGCTTTTCTCTGGCAAACAAAACTCAACTGCCCCTCTTCTGGATGGCAAATTGCAGGACGCACTTGGCACTACAAAAACAGCACAACTTGGCACTGGTGCCACCTTGGGTCTGGTCACCATCCTGTGTATCGAGCATTTTAAGGAGCCAGCCGGCCACTCCCAGCCATATGCCCCCAAAAACAAACCACGGCCCTTTACTCTGGCAAAAAAAAATCCGCTGCCCCGCTTCTGGATGGCAGATTGCAGGAGCCACTTGGTACTATCAAACCAGCCCGACTTGGCACTGGTGCCACCTTGGGTCTGTGAACCATCCTGCGTATTGTGGATTGTCAGGAGCCAGCCGACCACTCTCGGCCACAGACCCCAATCAAAAGCAACGGCCCGATTCACAGGCAAAAAAAACTCAGCTGCCCCACTTCTGGATGGGAGATTGCAGGAGGCGCTTGACTCTGTCAAACCAGCCCTACTTGGCACTGGTGCCACCTTGGGTCTGGGAACCATGCTGCGTGTCATGGAATTTCAGGAGCCAGCCGGCCACTCCCAGCCACAGGACCCAAACACATACCACAGCCCTTTTCTCTGGCAAGCAAAACTCAGCTACCCCGCTTTTAGATGGCAGATTGCAGCAGCCACTTGGTACTATCAAACCAGCCCAACTTGGCACTGGTGCCACCATGGGTCTGGTAACCATCCTGCCTATCGTAGCTTTTCACGACCGAGCCGGTCACTCCCAGCCATAGGCTCGCAGACACAAACCACGGCCCGTTTCCTTGACAAAAAAAAGTAAGCTGCCCCGCTTCTGGATGGCAGATTGCAGGAGCCACTTGGTACTATCAAATCAGCCCAACTTGGCACTGGTGCCACCATGGGTCTGGTAACCGTCCTGCCTATCGTAGCTTTTCAGGGGCCAGCCAGTCACTCCCAGCCATAGGCCCCCAGACAAAAACCTCAGCCAGTTTCCCTGGCAAACAAAAGTAAGCTGCCCTGCTTCTGGATGGCAGATTGCAGGAGCCACTTTGCACCATCAAACTAGCCCGACAGGTCACTGGTGCCACCTCTGGTCTGGGAACCATCCTGCGTATCGTGGATTCTAAGGAGCCAGCCGGCCACTCCCAGCCACAGGCCCCCAAACACAAACAACGGCGCTTTTCCCTGGAAAACAAAACTCGTCTGCCAACATTTTGATGACAGATTGCAGGAGCCATTTGGTACTATCAAACCAGCCCATCTTGGCACTGGTGCCACCATGGGTCTGGTCACCATCCTGCCTATCGTAGCTTTTCACGACCGAGCCGGTCACTCCCAGCCATAGGCCCCCAGACACAAACCTCGGCCCTTTTCCCTGGCAAACAAAAGTAAGCTGCCCCGCTTCTGGATGGCAGATTGCAAGAACCACTTGGTAGTATCAAACCAGCCCAACTTGGCACTGGTGCAACCTTGGGTTTGGGAACCATGCTGCGTATCGTGGATTCCAAGGAGCCAGCCGGCCACTCCCAGCCAGAGGCCCCCAAACACAATGGCGCTTTTCCCTGGAAAACAAAACTGGCCTGCCAACTTTTTGACGGCAGATTGCAGGAGCCACTTGGTACTATCAAACCAGCCCAACTTGGCACTGGTGCCACCATGGGTCTGGTCACCATCCTGCCTATCGTAGCTTTTCAGGAGCCAGCCGGTCACTCCCAGCCATAGGCCCCCAGAAAAAAACCTCGGCCCATTTCCCTGGCAAACAAAAGTAAGCTACCCCGCTTCTGGATGGCAGATTGCAGGAACCACTTTGCACCATCAAACTAGCCCGACTTGGCACTGCTGCCACCTCTGGTCTGGGAACCATCCTGCGTATCGTGGATTCTAAGGAGCCAGCCGGCCACTCCCAGCCACAGGCCCCCAAACACAAACAACGGCGCTTTTCCCTGGAAAACAAAACTCGCCTGCCAACTTTTTGATGGCAGATTGTAGGAGCCGCTTGGTACTATCAAATCACCCCAACTTGGCACTGGTGCCACCATGGGTCTGGTAACCATCCTGCCTATCGTAGCTTTTCAAGAGCCAGCCAGTCACTCCCAGCCATCGGCCCCCAGACACAAACCTCAGCCCGTTTCCCTGGCAAACAAAAGTAAGCTACCCCGCTTCTGGATGGCAGATTGCAGGAGCCACTTGCTACTATCAAACCAGCCCGACTTGGAACTGGTGCCACCTCTGGTCTGGGAACCATCCTGCGTATCGTGGATTCTAAGGAGCCAGCCGGCCACTCCCAGCCACAGGCCACCAAACACAAACAATGGCGCTTTTCCCTGGAAAACAAAACTCGCCTGCCAACTTTTTCATTGCAGATTGCAGGAGCCACTTTGCACCATCAAACTAGCCCGACTTGGCACTGTTGCCACCTCTGGTCTGGGAACCATCCTGCGTATCGTGGATTCTAATTAGCCAGCCGGCCACTCCGAGCCACAGGCCACCAAACAAAAACAACGGCGCTTTTCCCTGGAAAACAAAACTCGCCTGCCAACTTTTTGATGGTAATTGCAGGAGCCACTTGGTAATATCAAACCAGCCCAACTTGGCACTGGTGCCACCATGGGTCTGGTAACCATCCTGCCTATCGTAGCTCTTCAGGAGCCAGCCGGTCACTCCCAGCCACAGGCCCCCAGAAACAAACCTCGGCCCGTTTCCCTGGCAAACAAAATTAAGCTGCTCCGCTTCTGGATGGCAGATTGCAGGAGCTATTTAGTACTATCAAACCAGCCCGACTTGGCACTGGTGCCACCATGGCTCTGGGAACCATCCTGCGTATCCTGGGTTCTAAGGAGCCAGCCGGCCACTCCCAGCCACAGGCCCCCAGACACAAACAACGGCGCTTTTCCCTGGAAAACAAAACTCGCCTGCCAACTTTTTGATGGCAGATTGCAGGAGCCACTTGGTACTATCAAACCAGCCCAACTTGGCACTGGTGCCACCATGGGTCTGGTCACCATCCTGCCTATCGTAGCTTTTCAGGAGCCAGCCGGTCACACCCAGCCATAGGCCCCCAGACACAAACCTCGGCCCGTTTCCCTGGCAAACAAAAGTAAGCTGCCCCACTTCTGGATGGCAGATTGCAGGAGCCACTTGGTACTATCAAACCAGCCCGACTTGGAACTGGTGCCACCTCTGGTCTGGGAACCATCCTGCGTATCGTGGATTCTAAGGAGCCAGCCGGCCACTCCCAGCCACAGGCCACCAAACAAAATCAACGGCACTTTTCCCTGGAAAACAAAACTCGCCTGCCAACTATTGGATGGCAGATTGCAGCAGCCGCTTGGTACTATCAAATCAGCCCAACTTGGCACTGGTGCCACCATGGGTCTGGTCACCATCGTGCCTATCGTAGCTTTTCAGGAGCCAGCCGGTCACTCCCAGCCATACGCCCCCAGACACAAACCTCGGCCCGTTTCCCTGACAAACAAAAGTAAGCTGCCCCGCTTCTGGATGGCTGATTGCAGGAGCCACTTTGCACCATCAAACTAGCCCGACTTGGCAATGGTGCCACCTCAGGTCTGGGAACCATCCTGCGTATCGTGGATTCTAATTAGCCAGCCGGCCACTCCCAGCCACAGGCCCCCAAACACAAACAACGGCGCTTTTCCCTGGAAAACAAAACTCGCCTGCCAACTTTTTGATGGCAGATTGTAGGAGCCGCTTGGTACTATCAAATCAGCCCGACTTGGCACTGGTGCCACCATGGGTCTGGTAACCATCCTGCCTATCGTAGCTTTTCAAGAGCCAGCCAGTCACTCCCAGCCATCGGCCCCCAGACACAAACCTCAGCCCGTTTCCCTGGCAAACAAAAGTAAGCTACCCCGCTTCTGGATGGCAGATTGCAGGAGCCACTTGCTACTATCAAACCAGCCCGACTTGGAACTGGTGCCACCTCTGGTCTGGGAACCATCCTGCGTATCGTGGATTCTAAGGAGCCAGCCGGCCACTCCCAGCCACAGGCCACCAAACACAAACAATGGCGCTTTTCCCTGGAAAACAAAACTCGCCTGCCAACTTTTTCATTGCAGATTGCAGGAGCCACTTTGCACCATCAAACTAGCCCGACTTGGCACTGTTGCCACCTCTGGTCTGGGAACCATCCTGCGTATCGTGGATTCTAATTAGCCAGCCGGCCACTCCGAGCCACAGGCCACCAAACAAAAACAACGGCGCTTTTCCCTGGAAAACAAAACTCGCCTGCCAACTTTTTGATGGTAATTGCAGGAGCCACTTGGTAATATCAAACCAGCCCAACTTGGCACTGGTGCCACCATGGGTCTGGTAACCATCCTGCCTATCGTAGCTTTTCAGGAGCCAGCCGGTCACTCCCAGCCACAGGCCCCCAGAAACAAACCTCGGCCCGTTTCCCTGGCAAACAAAATTAAGCTGCTCCACTTCTGGATGGCAGATTGCAGGAGCTATTTAGTACTATCAAACCAGCCCGACTTGGCACTGGTGCCACCATGGCTCTGGGAACCATCCTGCGTATCCTGGGTTCTAAGGAGCCAGCCGGCCACTCCCAGCCACAGGCCCCCAGACACAAACAACGGCGCTTTTCCCTGGAAAACAAAACTGGCCTGCCAACTTTTTGATGGCAGATTGCAGGAGCCACTTGGTACTATCAAACCAGCCCAACTTGGCACTGGTGCCACCATGGGTCTGGTCACCATCCTGCCTATCGTAGCTTTTCAGGAGCCAGCCGGTCACACCCAGCCATAGGCCCCCAGACACAAACCTCGGCCCGTTTCCCTGGCAAACAAAAGTAAGCTGCCCCACTTCTGGATGGCAGATTGCAGGAGCCACTTGGTACTATCAAACCAGCCCGACTTGGAACTGGTGCCACCTCTGGTCTGGGAACCATCCTGCGTATCGTGGATTCTAAGGAGCCAGCCGGCCACTCCCAGCCACAGGCCACCAAACAAAATCAACGGCACTTTTCCCTGGAAAACAAAACTCGCCTGCCAACTATTTGATGGCAGATTGCAGCAGCCGCTTGGTACTATCAAATCAGCCCAACTTGGCACTGGTGCCACCATGGGTCTGGTAACCATCCTGCCTATCGTAGCTTTTCAGGAGCCAGCCGGTCACTCCCAGCCATAGGCCCCCAGACACAAACATCGGCCCGTTTCCCGGGCAAACAAAAGTAAGCTGCCCCGCTTCTGGATGGCAGATTGCAGGAGCCACTTGGTACTATCAAACCAGCCCGACTTGGCACTGGTGCCACCTCTGGTCTGGGAACCATCCTGCGTATCGTGGATTCTAAGGAGCCAGCCGGCCACTCCCAGCCACAGGACCCCAAACACAAACAACGGCGCTTTTCCCTGGAAAACAAAACTCGCCTGCCAACCTTTTGATGGCAGATTGCAGGAGCCACTTGGTACTATCAAATCAGCCCAACTTGGCACTGGTGCCACCATGGGTCTGGTCACCATCCTGCCTATCGTAGCTTTTCAGGAGCCAGCCGGTCACTCCCAGCCATAGGCCCCCAGACACAAACCACGGCCCGTTTCCTTGGCAAACAAAAGTAAGGTGCCCCTCTTCTGGATGGCAGATTGCAGGAGCCACTTTGTGGTATCAAACCAGCCCAACTTAGAACTGGTGCCACCACTGGTCTCGGAACCATCCTGCGTATCGTGGATTCTAAGGAGCCAGCCGGCCACTCCCAGCCACAGGACCCCAAACACAAACAACGGCGCTTTTCCCTGGAAAACAAAACTCGTCTGCCAACATTTTGATGGCAGGTTGCAGGAACCACTTGGTACTATCAAACCAGCCCAACTTGGCACTGGTTCCACCATGGGTCTGGTAACCATCCTGCCTATCGTAGCTTTTCAGGAGCCAGCCGGTCACTCCCAGCCATACGCCCCAGACACAAAGCTCTGCCCGTTTCCCTGGCAAACAAAAATATGCTACCCCGCTTCTGGATGGCAGATTGCAGGAGCCACTTTGCACCATCAAACTAGTCCGACTTGGCACTGGTGCCACCTCTGGTCGGGGAACCGTCCTGCGTATCGTTGATTCTAAGGAGCCAGCTGGCCACTCCCAGCCACAGGCCCCAAAACAAATACCTCAGCCCGTTTCCCTGGCAAACAAAAGTAAGCTACCCCGCTTCTGGATGGCAGATTGCAGGAGCCACTTTGCACCATCAAACTTGCCCCACCTGGCACTGGTGCCACCTCTGGTCTGGGAACCATCCTGCGTATCGTGGATTCTAATTAGCCAGCCGGCCACTCCCAGCCACAGGCCCCCAAACACAAACAACGGCGCTTTTCTCTGGAAAACAGAACTCGCCTGCCAACTTTTTGATGGCAGATTGCAGGAGCCACTTGGTACTATCAAACCAGCCCGACTTGGCACTGGTGCCACGATGGGTCTGGTCACCATCGTGCCTATCGTAGCTTTTCAGGAGCCAGCCGGTCACTCCCAGCCATAGACCCCCAGACAAAAACCTCGGCCCGTTTCCCTGGCAAACAAAATTAAGCTGCCCTGCTTCTGGATGGCAGATTGCAGGAGCTATTTAGTACTATTAAACCAGCCCGACTTGGCACTGGAGCCACCTTGGCTCTGGGAAACATCCTGCCTATTGTGGATTTTCAGGGGTCAGCCGGCCACTCTCAGCCATATGCCCTCTAACACAAACCACGGCGCTTTTCTCTGGAAAACAAAACTCAACTGCCCCTCTTCTGGATGGCAAATTGCAGGACGCACTTGGTACTACAAAAACAGCACAACTTGGCACTGGTGCCACCTTGGGTCTGGTCACCATCCTGCGTATCGAGCATTTTAAGGAGCCAGCCGGCCACTCCCAGCCATATGCCCCCAAAAACAAACCACGGCCCTTTACTCTGGCAAAAAAAAATCCGCTGCCCCGCTTCTGGATGGCAGATTGCAGGAGCCACTTGGTACTATCAAACCAGCCCGACTTGGCACTGGTGCCACCTTGGGTCTGTGAACCATCCTGCGTATTGTGGATTGTCAGGAGCCAGCCGACCACTCTCGGCCACAGACCCCAATCAAAAACAACGGCCCGATTCACAGGCAAAAAAAACTCAGCTGCCCCACTTCTGGATGGGAGATTGCAGGAGGCGCTTGACTCTGTCAAACCAGCCCTACTTGGCACTGGTGCCACCTTGGGTCTGGGAACCATGCTGCGTATCATGGAATTTCAGGAGCCAGCCGGCCACTGCCAGCCACAGGACCCAAACACATACCACAGCCCTTTTCTCTGGCAAGCAAAACTCAGCTACCCCGCTTTTAGATGGCAGATTGCAGCAGCCACTTGGTACTATCAAACCAGCCCAACTTGGCACTGGTGCCACCATGGGTCTGGCCACCATCCTGCCTATCGTAGCTTTTCACGACCGAGCCGGTCACTCCCAGCCATAGGCTCGCAGACACAAACCACGGCCCGTTTCCTTGACAAAAAAAAGTAAGCTGCCCCGCTTCTGGATGGCAGATTGCAGGAGCCACTTGGTACTATCAAATCAGCCCAACTTGGCACTGGTGCCACCATGGGTCTGGTAACCGTCCTGCCTATCATAGCTTTTCAGGGGCCAGCCAGTCACTCCCAGCCATAGGCCCCCAGACAAAAACCTCAGCCAGTTTCCCTGGCAAACAAAAGTAAGCTGCCCCGCTTCTGGATGGCAGATAGCAGGAGCCACATTGCACCATCAAACTAGCCCGACAGGTCACTGGTGCCACCTCTGGTCTGGGAACCATCCTGCGTATCGTGGATTCTAAGGAGCCAGCCGGCCACTCCCAGCCACAGGCCCCCAAACACAAACAACGGCGCTTTTCCCTGGAAAACAAAACTCGTCTGCCAACATTTTGATGACAGATTGCAGGAGCCATTTGGTACTATCAAACCAGCCCAACTTGGCACTGGTGCCACCATGGGTCTGGTCACCATCCTGCCTATCGTAGCTTTTCACGACCGAGCCGGTCACTCCCAGCCATAGGCCCCCAGACACAAACCTCGGCCCTTTTCCCTGGCAAACAAAAGTAAGCTGCCCCGCTTCTGGATGGCAGATTGCAAGAACCACTTGGTAGTATCAAACCAGCCCAACTTGGCACTGGTGCAACCTTGGGTTTGGGAACCATGCTGCGTATCGTGGATTCCAAGGAGCCAGCCGGCCACTCCCAGCCAGAGGCCCCCAAACACAATGGCGCTTTTCCCTGGAAAACAAAACTGGCCTGCCAACTTTTTGACGGCAGATTGCAGGAGCCACTTGGTACTATCAAACCAGCCCAACTTGGCACTGGTGCCACCATGGGTCTGGTCACCATCCTGCCTATCGTAGCTTTTCAGGAGCCAGCCGGTCACTCCCAGCCATAGGCCCCCAGAAAAAAACCTCGGCCCATTTCCCTGGCAAACAAAAGTAAGCTACCCCGCTTCTGGATGGCAGATTGCAGGAGCCACTTTGCACCATCAAACTAGCCCGACTTGGCACTGCTGCCACCTCTGGTCTGGGAACCATCCTGCGTATCGTGGATTCTAAGGAGCCAGCTGGCCACTCCCAGCCACAGGCCCCCAAACACAAACAATGGCGCTTTTCCCTGGAAAACAAAACTCGCCTGCCAACTTTTTGATGGCAGATTGTAGGAGCCGCTTGGTACTATCAAATCAGCCCAACTTGGCACTGGTGCCACCATGGGTCTGGTAACCATCCTGCCTATCGTAGCTTTTCAAGAGCCAGCCAGTCACTCCCAGCCATCGGCCCCCAGACACAAACCTCAGCCCGTTTCCCTGGCAAACAAAAGTAAGCTACCCCGCTTCTGGATGGCAGATTGCAGGAGCCACTTGCTACTATCAAACCAGCCCGACTTGGAACTGGTGCCACCTCTGGTCTGGGAACCATCCTGCGTATCGTGGATTCTAAGGAGCCAGCCGGCCACTCCCAGCCACAGGCCCCCAAACACAAACAATGGCGCTTTTCCCTGGAAAACAAAACTCGCCTGCCAACTTTTTCATTGCAGATTGCAGGAGCCACTTTGCACCATCAAACTAGCCCGACTTGGCACTGTTGCCACCTCTGGTCTGGGAACCATCCTGCGTATCGTGGATTCTAATTAGCCAGCCGGCCACTCCGAGCCACAGGCCACCAAACAAAAACAACGGCGCTTTTCCCTGGAAAACAAAACTCGCCTGCCAACTTTTTGATGGTAATTGCAGGAGCCACTTGGTAATATCAAACCAGCCCAACTTGGCACTGGTGCCACCATGGGTCTGGTAACCATCCTGCCTATCGTAGCTTTTCAGGAGCCAGCCGGTCACTCCCAGCCACAGGCCCCCAGAAACAAACCTCGGCCCGTTTCCCTGGCAAACAAAATTAAGCTGCCCCGCTTCTGGATGGCAGATTGCAGGAGCTATTTAGTACTATCAAACCAGCCCGACTTGGCACTGGTGCCACCATGGCTCTGGGAACCATCCTGCGTATCCTGGGTTCTAAGGAGCCAGCCGGCCACTCCCAGCCACAGGCCCCCAGACACAAACAACGGCGCTTTTCCCTGGAAAACAAAACTCGCCTGCCAACTTTTTGATGGCAGATTGCAGGAGCCACTTGGTACTATCAAACCAGCCCAACTTGGCACTGGTGCCACCATGGGTCTGGTCACCATCCTGCCTATCGTAGCTTTTCAGGAGCCAGCCGGTCACACCCAGCCATAGGCCCCCAGACACAAACCTCGGCCCGTTTCCCGGGCAAATAAAAGTAAGCTGCCCCGCTTCTGGATGGCA
The DNA here is from genome assembly GCF_028018845.1 of Melospiza georgiana. NCBI lineage: Eukaryota > Metazoa > Chordata > Aves > Passeriformes > Passerellidae > Melospiza > Melospiza georgiana. The sequence goes on from NC_080459.1 coordinate 3,447,649, forward strand.
GATTGCAGGAGCCACTTGGTACGATCAAACCAGCCCGACTTTGGACTGGTGCCACCTCTGGCCTGGGAACCATCCTGCGTATCGTGGATTCTAAGGAGCCAGCCGGCCACTCCCAGCCACAGGCCACCAAACAAAATCAACGGCACTTTTCCCTGGAAAACAAAACTCGCCTGCCAACTATTTGATGGCAGATTGCAGCAGCCGCTTGGTACTATCAAATCAGCCCAACTTGGCACTGGTGCCACCATGGGTCTGGTCACCATCGTGCCTATCGTAGCTTTTCAGGAGCCAGCCGGTCACTCCCAGCCATAGGCCCCCAGACACAAACCTCGGCCCGTTTCCCGGGCGAACAAAAGTAAGCTGCCCCGCTTCTGGATGGCAGATTGCAGGAGCCACTTGGTACTATCAAACCAGCCTAACTTGGAAATGGTGCCACCTCTGGTCTGGGAACCATCCTGCGTATCGTGGATTCTAAGGAGCCAGCCGGCCACTCCCAGCCACAGGACCCCAAACACAAACAACGGCGCTTTTCCCTGGAAAACAAAACTCGCCTGCCAACCTTTTGATGGCAGATTGCAGGAGCCACTTGGTACTATCAAACCAGCCCAACTTGGCACTGGTGCCACCATGGGTCTGGTCACCATCCTGCCTATCGTAGCTTTTCAGGAGCCAGCCGGTCACTCCCAGCCATAGGCCCCCAGACGCAAACCACGGCCCGTTTCCTTGGCAAACAAAAGTAAGGTGCCCCTCTTCTGGATGGCAGATTGCAGGAGCCACTTTGTGGTATCAAACCAGCCCAACTTAGAACTGGTGCCACCACTGGTCTCGGAACCATCCTGCGTATCGTGGATTCTAAGGAGCCAGCCGGCCACTCCCAGCCACAGGACCCCAAACACAAACAACGGCGCTTTTCCCTGGAAAACAAAACTCGCCTGCCAACATTTTGATGGCAGGTTGCAGGAACCACTTGGTACTATCAAACCAGCCCAACTTGGCACTGGTTCCACCATGGGTCTGGTAACCATCCTGCCTATCGTAGCTTTTCAGGAGCCAGCCGGTCACTCCCAGCCATACGCCCCAGACACAAAGCTCTGCCCGTTTCCCTGGCAAACAAAAATACGCTACCCCGCTTCTGGATGGCAGATTGCAGGAGCCACTTTGCACCATCAAACTAGTCCGACTTGGCACTGGTGCCACCTCTGGTCTGGGAACCGTCCTGCGTATCGTTGATTCTAAGGAGCCAGCTGGCCACTCCCAGCCACAGGCCCCAAAACAAATACCTCAGCCCGTTTCCCTGGCAAACAAAAGTAAGCTACCCCGCTTCTGGATGGCAGATTGCAGGAGCCACTTTGCACCATCAAACTTGCCCCACCTGGCACTGGTGCCACCTCTGGTCTGGGAACCATCCTGCGTATCGTGGATTCTAATTAGCCAGCCGGCCACTCCCAGCCACAGGCCCCCAAACACAAACAACGGCGCTTTTCTCTGGAAAACAGAACTCGCCTGCCAACTTTTTGATGGCAGATTGCAGGAGCCACTTGGTACTATCAAACCAGCCCAACTTGGCACTGGTGCCACCATGGGTCTGGTCACCATCGTGCCTATCGTAGCTTTTCAGGAGCCAGCCGGTCACTCCCAGCCATAGACCCCCAGACAAAAACCTCGGCCCGTTTCCCTGGCAAACAAAATTAAGCTGCCCTGCTTCTGGATGGCAGATTGCAGGAGCTATTTAGTACTATTAAACCAGCCCGACTTGGCACTGGAGCCACCTTGGCTCTGGGAAACATCCTGCCTATTGTGGATTTTCAGGGGTCAGCCGGCCACTCTCAGCCATATGCCCTCTAACACAAACCACGGCGCTTTTCTCTGGCAAACAAAACTCAACTGCCCCTCTTCTGGATGGCAAATTGCAAGACGCACTTGGTACTACAAAAACAGCACAACTTGGCACTGGTGCCACCTTGGGTCTGGTCACCATCCTGCGTATCGAGCATTTTAAGGAGCCAGCCGGCCACTCCCAGCCATATGCCCCCAAAAACAAACCACGGCCCTTTACTCTGGCAAAAAAAAATCCGCTGCCCCGCTTCTGGATGGCAGATTGCAGGAGCCACTTGGTACTATCAAACCAGCCCGACTTGGCACTGGTGCCACCTTGGGTCTGTGAACCATCCTGCATATTGTGGATTGTCAGGAGCCAGCCGACCACTCTCGGCCACAGACCCCAATCAAAAGCAACGGCCCGATTCACAGGCAAAAAAAACTCAGCTGCCCCACTTCTGGATGGGAGATTGCAGGAGGCGCTTGACTCTGTCAAACCAGCCCTACTTGGCACTGGTGCCACCTTGGGTCTGGGAACCATGCTGCGTATCATGGAATTTCAGGAGCCAGCCGGCCACTGCCAGCCACAGGACCCAAACACATACCACAGCCCTTTTCTCTGGCAAGCAAAACTCAGCTACCCCGCTTTTAGATGGCAGATTGCAGCAGCCACTTGGTACTATCAAACCAGCCCAACTTGGCACTGGTGCCACCATGGGTCTGGTAACCATCCTGCCTATCGTAGCTTTTCACGACCGAGCCGGTCACTCCCAGCCATAGCCCCCCAGAAAAAAACCACGGCCCGTTTCCTTGACAAAAGAAAGTAAGCTGCCCCGCTTCTGGATGGCAGATTGCAGGACGCACTTGGTAGTATCAAACCAGCCCAACTTGGCACTGGTGCCAGCTTGGGTCTGGGAACCATCCTGCGTATCCTGGGTTCTAAGGAGCCAGCCGGCCACTCCCAGCCACAGGCCCCCAAACACAAACAACGGCGCTTTTCCCTGGAAAACAAAACTGGCCTGCCAACTTTTTGATGGCAGATTGCAGGAGCCACTTGGTACTATCAAACCAGCCCAACTTGGCACTGGTGCCACCATGGGTCTGGTCACCATCCTGCCTATCGTAGCTTTTCAGGAGCCAGCCGGTCACTCCCAGCCATAGGCCCCCAGACACAAACCTCGGCCCGTTTCCCTGGCAAACAAAAGTAAGCTGCTTCGCTTCTGGATGGCAGCTTGCAGGACGCACTTGGTACTATCAAACAAGCCCGACTTGGAACTGGTGCCACCTCTGGTCTGGGAACCATCCTGCGTATCGTGGATTCTAAGGAGCCAGCCGGCCACTCCCAGCCACAGGCCCCCAAACACAAACAACGGCGCTTTTCCCTGGAAAACAAAACTGGCCTGCCAACATTTTGATGGCAGATTGCAGGAGCCACTTGGTACTATCAAATCAGCGCAACTTGGCACTGGTGCCACCATGGGTCTTGTAACTGTCCTGCCTATCGTAGCTTTTCAGGAGCCAGCCAGTCACTCCCAGCCATAGGCCCCCAGACAAAATCCTCAGCCCGTTTCCCTGACAAACAAAAGTAAGCTGCCCCGCTTCTGGATGGCAGATTGCAGGAGCCACTTTGCACCATCAAACTAGCCTGACAGGTCACTGGTGCCACCTCTGGTCTGGGAACCATCCTGCGTATCGTGGATTCTAATTAGCCAGCCGGCCACTCCCAGCCACAGGCCCCCAAACACAAACAACAGCGCTTTTCCCTGGAAAACAAAACTGGCCTGCCAACTTTTTGATGGCAGATTGCAGGAGCCACTTGGTACTATCAAACCAGCCCAACTTGGCACTGGTGCCACCATGGGTCTGGTCACCATCCTGCCTATCGTAGCTTTTCAGGACCTAGCCGGTCACTCCCAGCCATAGGCCCCCAGACACAAACCTCGGCCCGTTTCCCTGGCAAACAAAAGTAAGCTGTCCCGCTTCTGGATGGCAGATTGCAGGACGCACTTCGTACTATGAAACCAGCCCATCTTGGCACTGGTGCCACCACTGGTCTGGGAACCATCCTGCCTAGCGTGGATTCTAAGGAGACAGCCGGCCACTGCCAGCCACAGGACCCCAAACACAAACAACGGCGCTTTTCCCTGGAAAACAAAACTCGCCTGCCAACATTTTGATGGCAGATTGCAGGAGCCACTTGGTACTATCAAACCAGCCCAACTTGGCACTGGTGCCACCATGGGTCTGGTAACCATCCTGCCTATCGTAGCTTTTCACGACCGAGCCGGTCACTCCCAGCCATAGGCCCCCAGACACAAACCACGGCCCGTTTCCTTGGCAAAAAAAAGTAAGCTGCCCCGCTTCTGGATGGCAGATTGCAGGAGCCACTTGGTACTATCAAACCAGCCCAACTTGGAACTGGTGCCACCATTGGTCTGGTCACCATCCTGCCTATCGTAGCTTTTCACGACCGAGCCGGTCACTCCCAGCCATAGGCCCCCAGACACAAACCACGGCCCGTTTCCTTGGGAAACAAAAGTAAGCTGCCCCGCTTCTTGATGGCAGATTGCAGGAGCCACTTTGTGGTATCAAACCAGCCCAACTTAGAACTGGTGCCACCACTGGTCTCGGAACCATCCTGCGTATCGTGGATTCTAAGGAGCCAGCCGGCCACTCCCAGCCACAGGACCCCAAACAAAAACAACGGCGCTTTTCCCTGGAAAAAAAAACTCGCCTGCCAACATTTTGATGGCAGATTGCAGGAACCACTTGGTACTATCAAACCAGCCCAACTTGGCACTGGTTCCACCATGGGTCTGGTCACCATCCTGCCTATCGTAGCTTTTCAGGAGCCAGCCGGTCACTCCCAGCCATACGCCCCAGACACAAAGCTCTGCCCGTTTCCCTGGCAAACAAAAGTATGCTACTCCGCTTCTGGATGGCAGATTGCAGGAGCCACTTTGCACCATCAAACTAGCCCGACTTGGCACTGCTGCCACCTCTGGTCTGGGAACCATCCTGCGTATCGTGGATTCTAATTAGCCAGCCGGCCACTCCCAGCCACAGGCCCCCAAACACAAACAACGGCGCTTTTCCCTGGAAAACAAAACTGGCCTGCCAACTTTTTGATGGCAGATTGCAGGAGCCACTTGGTACTATCAAACCAGCCCAACTTGGCACTGGTGCCACCATGGGTCTGGTCACCATCCTGCCTATCGTAGCTTTTCAGGAGCCAGCCGGTCACACCCAGCCATAGGCCCCCAGACACAAACCTCGGCCCGTTTCCTTGGCAAACAAAAGTAAGCTGCCCCTCTTCTGAATGGCAGATTGCAGGAGCCACTTTGTGGTATCAAACCAGCCCAACTTAGAACTGGTGCCACCACTGGTCTCGGAACCATCCTGCATATCGTGAATTCTAAGGAGCCAGCCGTCCACTCCCAGCCACAGGACCCCAAACAAAAACAACGGCGCTTTTCCCTGGAAAACAAAACTCGCCTGCCAACATTTTGATGGCAGGTTGCAGGAACCACTTGGTACTATCAAACCAGCCCAACTTGGCACTGGTTCCACCATGGGTCTGGTAACCATCCTGCCTATCGTAGCTTTTCAGGAGCCAGCCGGTCACTCCCAGCCATACGCCCCAGACACAAAGCTCTGCCCGTTTCCCTGGCAAACAAAAGTATGCTACCCCGCTTCTGGATGGCAGATTGCAGGAGCCACTTTGCACCATCAAACTAGTCCGACTTGGCACTGGTGCCACCTCTGGTCTGGGAACCGTCCTGCGTATCGTTGATTCTAAGGAGCCAGCTGGCCACTCCCAGCCACAGGCCCCAAAACAAATACCTCAGCCCGTTTCCCTGGCAAACAAAAGTAAGCTACCCCGCTTCTGGATGGCAGATTGCAGGAGCCACTTTGCACCATCAAACTTGCCCCACCTGGCACTGGTGCCACCTCTGGTCTGGGAACGATCCTGCGTATCGTGGATTCTAATTAGCCAGCCGGCCACTCCCAGCCACAGGCCCCCAAACACAAACAACGGCGCTTTTCTCTGGAAAACAGAACTCGCCTGCCAACATTTTGATGGCAGATTGCAGGAGCCACTTGGTACTATCAAACCAGCCCAACTTGGCACTGGTGCCACCATGGGTCTGGTAACCATCCTGCCTATCGTAGCTTTTCACGACCGAGCCGGACACTCCCAGCCATAGGCCCCCAGACACAAACCACGGCCCGTTTCCTTGGCAAAAAAAAGTAAGCTGCCCCGCTTCTGGATGGCAGATTGCAGGAGCCACTTGGTACTATCAAACCAGCCCAACTTGGAACTGGTGCCACCATTGGTCTGGTCACCATCCTGCCTATCGTAGCTTTTCACGACCGAGCCGGTCACTCCCAGCCATAGGCCCCCAGACACAAACCACGGCCCGTTTCCTTGGCAAACAAAAGTAAGCTGCCCCGCTTCTTGATGGCAGATTGCAGGAGCTACTTTGTGGTATCAAATCAGCCCAACTTAGAACTGGTGCCACCACTGGTCTCGGAACCATCCTGCGTATCGTGGATTCTAAGGAGCCAGCCGGCCACTCCCAGCCAGAGTCCACCAAACACAAACAACGGCGCTTTTCCCTGGAAAACAAAACTCGCCTGCCAACATTTTGATGGCAGATTGCAGGAACCACTTGGTACTATCAAACCCGCCCAACTTGGCACTGGTTCCACCATGGGTCTGGTAACCATCCTGCCTATCGTAGCTTTTCAGGAGCCAGCCGGTCACTCCCAGCCATACGCCCCAGACACAAAGCTCTGCCCGTTTCCCTGGCAAACAAAAGTATGCTACTCCGCTTCTGGATGGCAGATTGCAGGAGCCACTTTGCACCATCAAACTAGCCCGACTTGGCACTGCTGCCACCTCTGGTCTGGGAACCATCCTGCGTATCGTGGATTCTAATTAGCCAGCCGGCCACTCCCAGCCACAGGCCCCCAAACACAAACAACGGCGCTTTTCCCTGGAAAACAAAACTGGCCTGCCAACTTTTTGATGGCAGATTGCAGGAGCCACTTGGTACTATCAAACCAGCCCAACTTGGCACTGGTGCCACCATGGGTCTGGTCACCATCCTGCCTATCGTAGCTTTTCAGGAGCCAGCCGGTCACTCCCAGCCATAGGCCCCCAGACACAAACCTCGGCCCGTTTCCTTGGCAAACAAAAGTAAGGTGCCCCTCTTCTGAATGGCAGATTGCAGGAGCCACTTTGTGGTATCAAACCAGCCCAACTTAGAACTGGTGCCACCACTGGTCTCGGAACCATCCTGCATATCGTGAATTCTAAGGAGCCAGCCGTCCACTCCCAGCCACAGGACCCCAAACACAAACAACGGCGCTTTTCCCTGGAAAACAAAACTCGCCTGCCAACATTTTGATGGCAGGTTGCAGGAACCACTTGGTACTATCAAACCAGCCCAACTTGGCACTGGTTCCACCATGGGTCTGGTAACCATCCTGCCTATCGTAGCTTTTCAGGAGCCAGCCGGTCACTCCCAGCCATACGCCCCAGACACAAAGCTCTGCCCGTTTCCCTGGCAAACAAAAGTATGCTACCCCGCTTCTGGATGGCAGATTGCAGGAGCCACTTTGCACCATCAAACTAGTCCGACTTGGCACTGGTGCCACCTCTGGTCTGGGAACCGTCCTGCGTATCGTTGATTCTAAGGAGCCAGCTGGCCACTCCCAGCCACAGGCCCCAAAACAAATACCTCAGCCCGTTTCCCTGGCAAACAAAAGTAAGCTACCCCGCTTCTGGATGGCAGATTGCAGGAGCCACTTTGCACCATCAAACTTGCCCCACCTGGCACTGGTGCCACCTCTGGTCTGGGAACCATCCTGCGTATCGTGGATTCTAATTAGCCAGCCGGCCACTCCCCGCGACAGGCCCCCAAACACAAACAACGGCGCTTTTCTCTGGAAAACAGAACTCGCCTGCCAACTTTTTGATGGCAGATTGCAGGAGCCACTTGGTACTATCAAACCAGCCCGACTTGGCACTGGTGCCACCATGGGTCTGGTCACCATCCTGCCTATCGTAGCTTTTCAGGAGCCAGCCGGTCACTCCCAGCCATAGGCCCCCAGACAAAAACCACGGCCCGTTTCCCTGGCAAACAAAATTAAGCTGCCCCGCTTCTGGATGGCAGATTGCAGGAGCTATTTAGTACTATCAAACCAGCCCGACTTGGCACTGGAGCCACCTTGGCTCTGGGAAACATCCTGCCTATTGTGGATTTTCAGGGGTCAGCCGGCCACTCTCAGCCATATGCCCTCTAACACAAACCACGGCGCTTTTCTCTGGCAAACAAAACTCAACTGCCCCTCTTCTGGATGGCAAATTGCAGGACGCACTTGGTACTACAAAAACAGCACAACTTGGCACTGGTGCCACCTTGGGTCTGGTCACCATCCTGCGTATCGAGCATTTTAAGGAGCCAGCCGGCCACTCCCAGCCATATGCCCCCAAAAACAAACCACGGCTCTTTACTCTGGCAAAAAAAAATCCGCTGCCCCGCTTCTGGATGGCAGATTGCAGGAGCCACTTGGTACTATCAAACCAGCCCGACTTGGCACTGGTGCCACCTTGGGTCTGTGAACCATCCTGCGTATTGTGGATTGTCAGGAGCCAGCCGACCACTCTCGGCCACAGACCCCAATCAAAAACAACGGCCCGATTCACAGGCAAAAAAAACTCAGCTGCCCCACTTCTGGATGGGAGATTGCAGGAGGCGCTTGACTCTGTCAAACCAGCCCTACTTGGCACTGGTGCCACCTTGGGTCTGCGAACCATGCTGCGTATCATGGAATTTCAGGAGCCAGCCGGCCACTGCCAGCCACAGGACCCAAACACATACCACAGCCCTTTTCTCTGGAAAGCAAAACTCAGCTACCCCGCTTTTAGATGGCAGATTACAGCAGCCACTTGGTACTATCAAACCAGCCCAACTTGGCACTGGTGCCACCCTGGGTCTGGTAACCATCCTGCCTATCGTAGCTTTTCACGACCGAGCCGGTCACACCCAGCCATAGGCCCCCAGACACAAACCACGGCCCGTTTCCTTGACAAAAGAAAGTAAGCTGCCCTGCTTCTGGATGGCAGATTGCAGGACGCACTTGGTAGTATCAAACCAGCCCAACTTGGCACTGGTGCCAGCTTGGGTCTGGGAACCATCCTGCGTATCCTGGGTTCTAAGGAGCCAGCCGGCCACTCCCAGCCACAGGCCCCCAAACACAAACAACGGCGCTTTTCCCTGGAAAACAAAACTGGCCTGCCAACTTTTTGATGGCAGATTGCAGGAGCCACTTGGTACTATCAAACCAGCCCAACTTGGCACTGGTGCCACCATGGGTCTGGTCACCATCCTGCCTATCGTAGCTTTTCAGGAGCCAGCCGGTCACTCCCAGCCATAGGCCCCCAGACACAAACCTCGGCCCGTTTCCCTGGCAAACAAAAGTAAGCTACCCCGCTTCTGGATGGCAGATTGCAGGAGCCACTTGGTACTATCAAACAAGACCGACTTGGAACTGGTGCCACCTCTGGTCTGGGAACCATCCTGCGTATCGTGGATTCTAAGGAGCCAGCCGGCCACTCCCAGCCACAGGCCCCCAAACACAAACAACGGCGCTTTTCCCTGGAAAACAAAACTGGCCTGCCAACTTTTTGATGGCAGATTGCAGGAGCCACTTGGTACTATCAAACCAGCCCAACTTGGCACTGGTGCCACCATGGGTCTGGTCACCATCCTGCCTATCGTAGCTTTTCAGGAGCCAGCCGGTCACTCCTAGCCATAGGCCCCCAGACACAAACCTCGGCCCGTTTCCCTGGCAAACAAAAGTAAGCTACCCCGCTTCTGGATGGCAGATTGCAGGACGCACTTGGTACTATGAAACCAGCCCATCTTGGCACTGGTGCCACCACTGGTCTGGGAACCATCCTGCCTAGCGTGGATTCTAAGGAGACAGCCGGCCACTGCCAGCCACAGGACCTCAAACACAAACAACGGCGCTTTTCCCTGGAAAACAAAACTCGCCTGCCAACTTTTTGATGGCAGATTGCAGGAGCCACTTGGTACTATCAAACCAGCCCAACTTGGCACTGGTGCCACCATGGGTCTGGTCACCATCCTGCCTATCGTAGCTTTTCAGGACCTAGCCGGTCACTCCCAGCCATAGGCCCCCAGACACAAACCACGGCCCGTTTCCATGGCAAACAAAAGTAAGCTGCCCCGCTTCTGGATGGCAGATTGCAGGAGCCACTTTGTGGTATCAAACCAGCCCAACTTAGAACTGGTGCCACCACTGGTCTGGGAACCATCCTGCGTATCGTGGATTCTAAGGAGCCAGCCGGCCACTCCCAGCCACAGGACCCCAAACACAAACAACGGCGCTTTTCCCTGGAAAACAAAACTCGCCTGCCAACATTTTGAAGGCAGATTGCAGGAACCACTTGGTACTATCAAACCAGCCCAACTTGGCACTGGTTCCACCATGGGTCTGGTCACCATCCTGCCTATCGTAGCTTTTCAGGAGCCAGCCGGTCACTCCCAGCCATACACCCCAGACACAAAGCTCGGCCCGTTTCCCTGGCAAACAAAAGTATGCTACCCCGCTTCAGGATGGCAGATTGCAGGAGCCACTTTGCACCATCAAACTAGCCCGACTTGGCACTGGTGCCACCTCTGGTCTGGGAACCATCCTGCGTATCATGGATTCTAAGGAGCCAGCTCGCCACTCCCAGCCACAGGCCCCCAAACAAAAACCTCAGCCCGTTTCCCTGGCAAACAAAAGTAAGCTACCCCGCTTCTGGATGGCAGATTGCAGGAGCCACTTTGCACCATCAAACTAGCCCGACTTGGCACTGGTGCCACCTCTGGATGGGAACCATCCTGCCTATTGTGGATTTTCAGGGGTCAGCCGGCCACTCTCAGCCATATGCCCTCAAACACAAACCACGGCGCTTTTCTCTGGCAAACAAAACTCAACTGCCCCTCTTCTGGATGGCAAATTGCAGGACGCACTTGGCACTACAAAAACAGCACAACTTGGCACTGGTGCCACCTTGGGTCTGGTCACCATCCTGCGTATCGAGCATTTTAAGGAGCCAGCCGGCTACTCCCAGCCATATGCCCCCAAAAACAAACCACGGCCCTTTTCTCTGGCAAACAAAACTCAGCTACCCCGCTTTTAGATGGCAGATTGCAGCAGCCACTTGATTCTATCAAACCAGCCCAACTTCGCACTGGTGCCACCATGGGTCTGGTAACCATCCTGCCTATCGTAGCTTTTCACGACCGAGCCGGTCACTCCCAGCCATAGGCTCGAAGACACAAACCACGGCCCGTTTCCTTGACAAAAGAAAGTAAGCTGCCCCGCTTCTGGATGGCAGATTGCAGGACGCACTTGGTAGTATCAAACCAGCCCAACTTGGAACTGGTGCCAGCTTGGGACTGGGAACCATCCTGCGTATCCTGGGTTCTAAGGAGCCAGCCGGCCACTCCCAGCCACAGGCCCCCAAACACAAACAACGGCGCTTTTCCCTGGAAAACAAAACTGGCCTGCCAACTTTTTGATGGCAGATTGCAGGAGCCACTTGGTACTATCAAACCAGCCCAACTTGGCACTGGTGCCACCATGGGTCTGGTCACCATCCTGCCTATCGTAGCTTTTCAGGAGCCAGCCGGTCACACCCAGCCATAGGCCCCCAGACACAAACCTCGGCCCGTTTCCCTGGCAAACAAAAGTAAGCTGCCCCGCTTCTGGATGGCAGATTGCAGGAGCCACTTGGCGCTATCAAACAAGCCCGACTTCGAACTGGTGCCACCTCTGGTCTGGGAACCATCCTGCGTATCGTGGATTCTAATTAGCCAGCCGGCCACTCCCAGCCACAGGCCACCAAACAAAATCAACGGCACTTTTCCCTGGAAAACAAAACTCGCATGCCAACTATTTGATGGCAGATTGCAGGAGCCACTTGGTACTATCAAATCAGCCCAACTTGGCACTGGTGCCACCATGGGTCTGGTCACCATCCTGCCTATCGTAGCTTTTCAGGAGCCAGCCGGTCACTCCCAGCCATAGGCCCCCAGACACAAACCTCGGCCCGTTTCCCGCGCAAACAAAAGTAAGCTGCCCCGCTTCTGGATGGCAGATTGCAGGAGCCACTTGGTACTATCAAACCAGCCCGACTTGGCACTGCTGCCACCTCTGGTCTGGGAACCATCCTGCGTATCGTGGATTCTAAGGAGCCAGCCGGCCACTCCCAGCCACAGGCCCCCAAACACAAACAACGGCGCTTTTCCCTGGAAAACAAAACTCGCCTGCCAACATTTTGATGGTAGATTGCCGGAGCCACTTGGTACTATTAAATCAGCCCAACTTGGCACTGGTGCCACCATGGGTCTGGTCACCATCCTGCCTATCGTAGCTTTTCAGGGGCCAGCCAGTCACTCCCAGCCATAGGCCCCCAGACAAAAACCTCAGCCCGTTTCCCTGGCAAACAAAAGTAAGCTGCCCCGCTTCTGGATGGCATATTGCAGGAGCCACTTTGCACCATCAAACCAGCCCGACTTGGCACTGGTGCCACCTCTGGTCTGGGAACCATCCTGCGTATCGTAGATTCTAATTAGCCAGCCGGCCACTCCCAGCCACAGGCCCCCAAACACAAACAACGATCTTTTCCCTGGAAAACAAAACTCGCCTGCCAACTTTTTGATGGCAGATTGCAGGAGCCGCTTGGTACTATCAAATCAGCCCAACTTGGCACTGGTGCCACCATGGGTCTGGTCACCATCCTGCCTATCGTAGCTTTTCAAGAGCCAGCCAGTCACTCCCAGCCATAGGCCCCCAGACACAAACCTCGGCCCGTTTCCCTGGCAAACAAAAGTAAGCTACCCCGCTTCTGGATGGCAGATTTCAGGAGCCACTTGCTACTATCAAACCAGCCCGACTTGGAACTGGTGCCACCTCTGGTCTGGGAACCATCCTGCGTATCGTGGATTCTAAGGAGGCAGCCGGCCACTCCCAGCCACAGGCCACCAAACACAAACAACGGCGCTTTTCCCTGGAAAACAAAACTCGCCTGCCAACTTTTTCATTGCAGATTGCAGGAGCCACTTGGTACTATCAAACCAGCCCGACTTGGCACTGGTGCCACCTTGGGTCTGTGAACCATCCTGCGTATTGTGGATTGTCAGGAGCCAGCCGACCACTCTCGGCCACAGACCCCAATCAAAAACAACGGCCCGATTCACAGGCAAAAAAATTTCAGCTGCCCCACTTCTGGATGGGAGATTGCAGGAGGCGCTTGATGCTGTCAAACCAGCCCGACTTGGCACTGGTGCCACTTTGGGTCTGGGAACCATGCTGCGTATCATGGAATTTCAGGAGCCAACCGGCCACTCCCAGCCACAGGACCCAAACACACACCACAGCCCTTTTCTCTGGCAAGCAAAACTCAGCTGCCCCACTTTTGGATGGCAGATTGCAGGAGCCACTTGGTACTATCAAACCAGCCCAACTTGGCACTGGTGCCACCTTGGGTCTGGTCACCATCCTGCCTATCGTAGCTTTTCAGGAGCCAGCCGGCCACTCCCATCCATAGGCCCCCAGACACAATCCTCGGCCCGTTTCCCTGGCAAACAAAAGTAAGCTGCCCCGCTTCTGGATGGCAGATTGCAGGACGCACTTGGTACTATGAAACCAGCCCATCTTGGCACTGGTGCCACCACTGGTCTGGGAACCATCCTGCCTAGCGTGGATTCTAAGGAGACAGCCGGCCACTGCCAGCCACAGGAACCCAAACACAAACAACGGCGCTTTTCCCTGGAAAACAGAACTCGCCTGCCAACTTTTTGATGGCAGATTGCAGGAGCCACTTGGTACTATCAAACCAGCCCAACTTGGCACTGGTGCCACCATGGGTCTGGTCACCATCCTGCCTATCGTAGCTTTTCAGGAGCCAGCCGGTCACTCCCAGCCATAGGCCCCAGACAAAAAGCTCTGCCCGTTTCCCTGGCAAACAAAACTCAGCTGCCCAGCTTGTGGATGGCAGATTGCAGGAGCCACTTCTTACTATCAAACCAGCCCGACGTGGCACTGGTGCCACCTTGGCTCTGGGAACCATCCTGCGTATTATGGATTGTCAGGAGCCAGCCGACCACTGCAAGCCACAGACCCCAGTCAAAAACAACGACCCGTTTCACAGGCAAAAAAAACTCAGCTGCCCCGCTTCTGGATGGGAGATTGCAGGAGCCACTTGGTACTATCAAACCAGCCCAACTTGGCACTGGTGCCACCTCTAGTCTGGGAACCATCCTGCGTATCGTGGATTTTCAGGGGCCAGGCGGTCACTCCCAGCCATAGGCCCCCAGACACAAACCTCAGCCCTTTTCCCTGGCAAACAGGACTAAGCTGCCCCGCTTCTGGATGGCAGATTGCAGGAGCCACCAGGTACTACAAAAACAGCCCGACTTGGCAGTGGCGGCACCTTGGCTCTGGGAACAATCCTGCGTATCGATCATTTTAAGGAGCCAGCCGGCCGCTCCAAACCATATTTCCCCAAAAACAATCCACGGACCTTTTCTCAGGCAAACAAAATTCAGCTGCCCCGCTTCTGGATGGCAGATTGCAGGAGCCACTTGGTACTATCAAACCAGCCTGACTGACTCCTGAAAATCGACCATAGGCATGATGGCTTCCTGACCAAAGGCGGCACCAGTGCCAAGTCGGTGGCCGGCTGGCTCCTTAAAAAGCTCGATACGCAGGATGGTTCCCAGACCCAAGGTGGCACCAGTGCCAAGTCGGGCTGATTTGTAGTACCAAGTGCGTCCTGCAATTTGCCATCCAGAAGAGGGGCAGTTGAGTTTTGTTTACCAGAGTAAAGGGCCGTGGTTTGTGTTTGGGGGCCTATGGCTGAGAGTGGCCGGCTGGCTCCTGACAATCCACGATACACAGCATCGTTCCCGGAGCCAAGGTGGCACCAGTGCTAAGTTGGGCTGGTTTGATAGTACCAAGTGGCTCCCGCAATCTGCCATCCAGAAGCGGGGCAGCTTAGTTTTGTTTGCCAGGAAACGTGCCAAGGTTTGTGTCTCGGGGCCTATGGCCAGCAGTGTTCGGCTGGTTCCTGAATATGTATGATAGGTAGGATGGTTCCCAGAGCCAAGGTGGCACCAGTACCAAGTCTGGCTGGTTTGATACTAACAAGTGGCTCCTGCAATCTGCCATCCAGAAGAGGGGCAGTTGAGTTTTGTTTGCCAGTGAAACGGGCCGAGGTTGGTGTCTTAGGGCCTATGGCTGGGAGTGTCCGGCTGGCTCCTGAACAGCTACGATAGGCAGGATAGTGACCAGACCCATGGTGGCACCAGTGCCAAGTTGGGCTGGTTTGATAGTACCAAGCGGCTCCTGCAATCTGCCATCAAGAAGTTGGCAGGCGAGTTTTGTTTTCCAGGGAAAAGCGCCGTTGTTTGTGTTTGGGGTCCTGTGGCTGGGAGTGGCCGGCTGGCTCCTTAGAATCCACGATACGCAGGATGGTTCCCAGACCAGAGGTGGCACCAGTGCCAAGTCTGTCCTGGTTGATGGTTGCAAAGAGGCTCCTGCAATATGCCATCCAGAAGTGGGTCAACTAAGTTTTGTTTGCAAGAAAACAGGGCCGTGGTTTTTGATGGGGTCTGTGGGTGGAAGTAGCCGGCTGGCCCCTGAAAATCCACGATAGACAGGATGGTTTCCACATCCAAGTTGGCACCAGAGCCAAGTCGAGCTGGTTTGATGGTGCAAAGTGGCTCCTGCAATCTGCTTTCCAGAAGCGGGGCAGCTGATTTTTGTTTGCCAGAGACAAAGTCCGTGGTTTGTTTCTGGGGGCATATGGCTGGGAGTGGCTTGCTGGCTCCTTAAAAAGCTCGATACGCAGTATGGTTCCCAGACCCAAGGTGGCACCAGTGCCAAGTCGGGCTGGTTTGATAGTACCAAGTGGCTCCTGCAATCTGCCATCCAGAAGCGGAGCAGCTTACTTTTGTTTTCCAGGGAAAAGCGCCGTTGTTTGTGTTTGGGGGCCTGTGGCTGGCAGTGGCCGGCTGGCTCCTGAAAATCCACGATACGCAGGATGGTTCCCAGACCAGAGGCGGCACCAGTGCGAAGTCGGGCTGATTTGATAGTACCAAGTGCGCCCTGCAATCTGACATCCAGAAGCGGGGCAGCTGAGTTTTTTTTGCCATTGAAACGGGCTGTTGTTTTTGATTGGGGTCGGTGGCCGAGAGTGGTCGGCTGGGTCCTGACAATCCACAATACGCAGGATGGTTCCCAGACCAGAGGTGGCACCAGTGCCAAGTCGGGCTGGTTTGATAGTACGAATTGGCTCCTGCAATCTTCCACCCAGAAGGTGGGCAGCTGAGTTTTGTTTCCCAGAGTACAGGGCCGTGGTTTGTGTTTGGGGGCCGATGGCTGAGAGTGGCCGGCTGGCCCCTGAAAATCCACGATAGGCAGGATGGTTCCCAGATCCAGGTGGCACCAGTGCCAAGTCGGGCTGGTTTGATAGTACCAAGTGGCTCCTGCAATCTGCCATCCAGACGCGGGGCAGAGGATTTACGTTTGCAAGAGAAAAGGTCCGTGGTTTGTTTTTGGGGGTATATGGCTGGGAGTGGCCGGCTGGCTCATTAAAAAGCTCGATACGCAGGATGGTTCCCAGACCCAAGGTGGCATCAGTGCCAAGTCGGGTGGTTTGGTAGTACCAAGTGCGTCCTGCAATTTGTCATCCAGAAGAGGGGCAGTTCAGGTTTGTTTGCCAGAGAAAAGGGCCATGGTTTTTGTTTGGGGGCATATGGCTGAGAGTGGCCGGCTGGCCCCTGAAAATCCACGATAGGCAGGATGGTACCCAGAGCCAAGGTGGCACCAGCGCCAAGTCGGGCTGGTTTGATAGTACCAAGTGGCTCCTGCAATCTGCCATCAAAAAGTTGGCAGACGAGTTTTGTTTTCCAGGGAAAAGCGCCGTTGTTTGTGTTTGGGGGCCTGTGGCTGGGAGTGGCCGCCAGGCGCCTTAGAATCTACTTTACGCAGGATGGATCCCAGAGCCAAAGTGGCACCAGTGCCAAGTCGGGCTGGTTTGATAGTACCAAGTCTCTCCTGCAATCTGCCATCCAGAAGCGGGGTAGCTTACTTTTGTTTGCAAGGGAAACGGGCCGAGGTTTGTGTCTGGGGGCCTATGGCTGGGAGTGACCGGCTGGCTCCTGAAAAGCTACGATAGGCAGGATGGTGACCAGACCCATGGAGGCACCAATGCCAAGTTGGGCTGGATAGATAGTACCAAGTGTCTCCTGCAATCTGCCATCAAAATGTTGGCAGGCGAGTTTTGTTTTCCAGGGAAAAGCGCCGTTGTTTGTGTTTGGGGGCCTGTGGCTGGGAGTGGCCGGCTGGCTCCTTAGAATCCACGATACGCAGGATGGTTCCAAGACCCATGGAGGCACCAGTGCCAAGTCGGGCTGGTTTGATAGTACCAAGTGGCTCCTGCAATCTCCCATCCAGAAGCAGGGCAGCTGAGTTTTTTTTGCCTGTGAAACGGGCCGTTGTTTTTGATTGGGGTCTGTGGCTTGCAGTTGTCGTCTGGCTCCTGACAATCCACAATACGCAGGATCGTTCCCAGACCCAAGGTGGCACCAGTGCCACGTCGGGCTGGTTTGATAGTACGAAGTGGCTCCTGCAATCTGCCATCCACATGCTGGGCAGCTGAGTTTTGTTTGCATGTGAAAAGGGCCGTAGATTTTGTTTGGGGGCATATGGCTGGCACTTTCCAGGTGGCTCCTTAAAATGCACGATACGCAGGATGGTGACCAGACCAAAGGTGGCACCAGTGCCAAGTCGGGCTGCTTTTTTAGTACCAAGTGCGTCCTGCAATTTGCCATCCAGAAGAGGGGCAGTTGAGTTTTGTTTACCAGAGTAAAGGGCCGTGGTTTGTGTTTGGGGGCCTATGGCTGAGAGTGGACAGCTGGCCCCTGAAAATCCACGATAGGCAGGATGGTTCCCAGATCCAAGTTGGCACCAGTGCCAAGTCGGGCTGGTTTGATGGTGCAAAGTGGCTCCTGCAATCTGCCATCCACATGCTAGGCAGCTGAGTTTTGTTTGCATGTGAAAAGGGCCGTAGATTTTGGTGGGGGGCATATGGCTGGCACTTTCCAGCTGGCTCCTTAAAATACACGATACGCAAGATGGTTCCCAGACCCAAGGTTGCATCAGTGCCAAGTCGGGCTGTTTTCGTAGTACCAAGTGCGTCCTGCAATTTGCCATCCAGAAGAGGGGCAGTTGAGTATTGTTTGCCAGAGAAAAGGGCCGTTGTTTGTGTTTGGGGGCCTATGGCTGAGAATGGCCGGCTGGCTCCTTAGAATCCACGATACGCAGGATGGTTCCCAGACCAGAGGTGGCACCAGTGCCAAGTCGGGCTAGTTTGATGGTGCAAAGTGGCTCCTGCAAACTGCCATCCAGAAGCGGGGCAGCTTAATTTTGTTTACCAGGGAAACGGGCCGAGGTTTGTGTCTGGGGGCCTATGGCTGGGAGTGACCGGCTGGCTCCTGAAAAGCTACAATAGGCAGGATGGTGACCAGACCCATGGTGGCACCAGTGCCAAGTTGGGCTGATTTGATAGTACCAAGTGGCTCCTGCAATCTGCCATCAAAAAGTTGGCAGGCGAGTTTTGTTTTCCAGGGAAAAGCGCCGTTGTTTTTGTTTGGTGGCCTGTGGCTGGGAGTGGCCGGCTGGTTAATTAGAATCCACGATACGCAGGATGGTTCCCAGACCCAAGGTGGCACCAGTGCCAAGTTGGGCGGGTTTGATAGTACGAATTGGCCCTGCAATCTTCCACCCAGAAGGTGGGCAGCTGAGTTTTGTTTCCCAGAGTACAGGGCCGTGGCTTGTGTTTGGGGGCCTATGGCTGAGAGTGGCCGGCTGGCCCCTGAAAATCCACGATAGGCAGGATCGTTCCCAGATCCAAGGTGGCACCAGTGCCAAGTCAGGCTGGTTTGATGGTGCAAAGTGGCTCCTGCAATCTGCCATCCAGACGCGGGGCAGCGGATTTTTGTTTGCAAGAGTAAAGGTCCGTGGTTTGTTTTTGTGGGTATATGGCTGGGAGTAGCCGGCTGGCTCCTTAAAAAACTCGATACGCATGATGGTTCCCAGACCAGTGGTGGCACCAGTGCCAAGTTGGGCTGGTTTGATACCACAAAGTGGCTCCTGCAATCTGCCATCCAGAAGCGGGGCAGCTTACTTTTGTTTGCCAGGGAAACGGGCCGAGGTATTTGTCTGGGGGCCTATGGCAGGGAGTGACCGGCGGCTCCTGAAAAGCTATGATAGGCAGGAAGGTGACCAGACCCATGGTGACACCAGTGCCAAGTCGTGCTGGTTTGATAGTACCAAGTGGCTCCTGCAATCTGCCATCAAAATTTGGCAGGGGAGTTTTGTTTTCCAGGCTTTTGAAAATCCACGATACGCAGGATGGTTCCCAGACCAGAGGTGGCACCAGTGCCAAGTCGGGCTGGTTTGATAGTACCAAGTGGTTCCTGCAATCTGCCATCCAGAAGCGGGGCAGCTGATTTTTTTTTGCCAGAGGAAAGGTCCGTGGTTTATTTTTGGGGCATACGGCTGGGAATGGCAGGCTGGCTCCTTAAAATGCTCGATACGCAGGATGGTTCCAAGAGCCAAGGTGGCACCACTGCCAAGTCGGGCTGTTTTTGTCGTACCAAGTGCGGCCTGCAATTTGCCATCCAGAAGAGGGGCAGTTGAGTTTTGTTTGCCAGAGAAAAGGGCCGAGGTTTGTGTCTGGGGGCATATGGCTGGGAGTGACCGGCTGGCCCCTGAAAATCCACGATACGCAGAATGGTTCCCAGATCCAAGGTGGTACCAATACCAAGTCGGGCTGCTTTGATAGTCCCAAGTGGCTCCTGCAAACTGCCATCCACAAGCGGGGCAGCTGTGTTTTGTTTGCCAGGGAAATGGGACGTTGTTTGTGTTTGGGGGCCTGTGGCTGGGAGTGGCCGCCTGGATCCTTAGAATCCACGATACGCAGCATGGTTCCAGAGCCAAGGTGGCACCAGTGCCAAGTTGGGCTGCTTTGATAGTACCAACTGGCTTCCGTAATCTCCCATCCAGAAGCGGGGCAGCTTACTTCTGTTTGCCAGAGAAACGTGCCATGGTTTGTGTCCGGGGGCCTATGGCTGGGAGTGTTCGGCTGGTTCCTGAATATGTACGATGCGCTGGATGGTTCCCAGATCCAAGGTGGCACCTGTGCCTAGTCGGGCTGATTTGATAGTACTAAGTAGCTCCTGCAATCTGCCATCCAGAAGCGGGGCAGCTTACTTTTGTTTGCCAGGGAAACGGGCCGAGGTTTGTGTTTGGGGGCCTATGGCTGAGAGTGACCGGCTGGCTCCTGGAGAGCTACAATAGGCAGGATGGTTACCAGACCCATGGTGGCACCAGTGCCAAGTTGGGCTGGTTTGATAGTACCAAGTGGCTCCTGCAATCTGCCATCCAGAAGCAGGGCAGCTGAGTTTTGTTTGCCAGAGAAAAGGGCCTTGGTTTGTGTTTGGGGGCATATGGCTGGGTGTGGCCAGCTGGCTCCTTTAAATGCACGATATGCAAGATGGCTCCCAGACCCAAGGTGGCACCAGTGCCAAGTTGGGCTGGTTTGATAGTACCAAGTGGCTCCTGCAATCTTCCATGATCACGTGGAGAAATACTTTCTGGTTTCAGCCTTATGCTCTTTCTTCTCTCCCTCAACTTCTCTATCACCTCTCATCTGGTTCACATGCGCTGTCTTCAAGGTCCACAGGCTACTTTTCACAGAATCTTCTGGCCTGATGAAGTAAGAATGATGAATAGAACAGAGCTGGGATCTATTTTCCAGTTTGGATAAAAGGCATTCTGCACACAAATCCAAGGAGAAAGTGCTGCCCCGATGCCCAGAAAATCTTTCACTCCTGCTAGTGTTCTACGTCAACCGCAACTTAGT
This sequence comes from Melospiza georgiana, assembly GCF_028018845.1. Taxonomy (NCBI): domain Eukaryota; kingdom Metazoa; phylum Chordata; class Aves; order Passeriformes; family Passerellidae; genus Melospiza; species Melospiza georgiana. The sequence continues at coordinate 3,468,485 of NC_080459.1, forward strand.
CTGAAAGAAAAGCTTTTTCTCTGAGAGCATCTGAGAGGTTTGCATGAAGCACTGATATCTGACATATGCAATTTTGAATAGGAGAGGAAAAAGAAAATGGCAAGGAGTTTTTAATTTTAGTGGTTTCAATTTTAATTTCCGTGCACTTTTTCAAAACTTGTCAGCTCAAATGCCCATCAACATCTTTTAGTCATCTGTAAGTCAGTATTCATATAAAATGTGCTTCAAATCCAAAGAATTTCTAATTTGCACTCCAAGCTTCTATGCCTAGATTTATGATTTCCTACACATATTAGATGAAAGGAAGGCCTTTTTTACTGTGGGAGTGCTGGAACACTGGAACAGGTTGCCCAGAGAAGTTGTGGGTGTCCCATCCCTGAAAGTATTCAAGGTCACCTTGGACGGGGCTTGGAGCAGCAACAAAGGAGAAGCTTGATGGTAGAGAAACAAAGTTGGACTATAGAAGAAACTCGGATTGAAGTATAGGATCAAGTTTTCTCTCAGCTCTTGGGGTAAATTCAAAGTTGTACAAAATGACATTTATCTGTGCTATTCACTACTGTAACAGAAAGTTTCATGAAAACTGTACAGAAGATAGTAAATTTTAAAAGAGATAAGAATTACAGCATAAAATCCATGGGATAGGTTACAACATGAGACACTCTCTAAGAGAAAAATCTCTGTGTTTCAGCACTTCATCGGGGTAAGATTTCATGAAGTGCCAAAGAAGGCGGCAAAATATCATTCGGGACATTATTTACTGGAATTCAGCCTGGCCATTAGTAGGAACTGCCTTTGAACATATCATGTAGATATACCACACACACTTTCCCTTCACTGAAAAATTACTGTTTACAACAAATAAGCAATTGACGATCAAAATTGATTGAAAGCATCTTAAACATGTCAAGTATTTCATTGTAGATGATCTGTGATCCAAATGCTTCTTCCACCTTCGAGAGGGACAGAAGAATTCTTCCATATCATGATGGTTTAAAATTGTATCAACCAATGTTTTCTGCTGAAAAGATATCATCTATTTTTTTCTATTTTTGGAAGAAAATATTCCTAGACATACAACAGGTGAGAACTAAGCAATTTTAAAGAAACAAATGAAATGAAAATATTCTGTAAATAGAATGAAATGAAAAGCTGTGTTTTAAATAGGAGCTAAATATTAAACAGAATTTTTGTACCAGGCATTTGAATTACTGCACCAGCTCTTTTGCCCATCAAGAGAGGCATTTAGCATTTCAGTCTTTTCCAAGGAGTTCATGATCTGCTATGCTGATCTCTGTGTGTGCCTAGGTGTGTGTGGAGGGGGGGGCATATGAAGGGGAGTGTGTATGTTTGCTTTACAATTGTTGTGGCAGATTCATGCCTCAGCTCCACATTTTGTTTTAAAAAGGTCACACCGAGTGGATATGAAGTTTACTATCAACAAGAGATCGATTCCCAAATCATCCATTTGACTCTCCCTTATAAATCATGTGCTTTGTTGCATATTTTATCAAATATACTTTCAAGCCAGATGGAGGAAGGAGGATGTGGGAATCCCTCCACCATCTTGCAACTTTTATGTAAGTAGGTTTTCAAGAAAATCATCATTTCTCTTTTAAATAGGTCTGGAACAGGCATGATGGTAGTGTCAACCTGTTGGAGTTTTTGTTGCTGGAAGAAGTTGTACAAAAGGATTGGTTTTTACATTGACCAGTTACTGAATCAAGCGCAGGCATACATTGGAAATTTAGCTGGGGGTTCCTTTTCCCAGCAGACTACTTCTAGAATGAGCTTGTACACTGAAGCTGACTCTTTTGCTCTCTTTTTGTTGCTTTCCTATTTTCTTGGCTTCTTTGCCACTATCTAGACAATTTTGGAACTTTGTTCCCAACTAAAATGGTTTCAATAGTCTGATTGTGATCATACATTTTTACAAGGAATTTTTAAAATCTTTCCTCGAGTCCAGAAAGTCAAGGACTTAGATCTTTTTCTTCCCTTATCAATATTGCCATGAAATTGATAAATAAAGACCAACTCTTTATTTTTGTTTTTAACCCACGTAGATAATTCCCATCCATTCATCCATTTTGTAGACCAATAGTTGCCATTCTGATGGAAGCTGTCACTTCTTAACAATAGGCATTCTGTGACTATGTTGACAGCACTTTGGGTGAAGATCCTAACTGGTCTTAGATATACATAGGGAGAAATTTGCTCAGCCAGTGTCAGTCTTAAGCATGCGTATCAGAAGATCTTTCTAGAGCTGGGAATTTTCCCATGAAAGGGATTCAGTTAGGGAAGAGACACTTGTGCCAGAGTTTTACATTCTTCTTGAACACTGCTTAAGGAACTTAGATGCCATGTCCATTTGGATCTCTGTCTGCACAGAACTTTGTCATGCCAGTGCTTGAAATGCATCTTGAAGAGAATTCACTAGCACAGAATGAAAGAGAGTGGAAGGGGTTGGTGGGGCTAACCAGGCCCAACCCCCCTGCCTAAACCAGGATACCTAGAGCCTCTTGCCCAGGATTCTATCTGGGTGTACTTTTAATGTCTTCAAAGATCCAGGCTCCACAATCTTTCTGGGCAGTCTGTGCCGTGGTTCAGTCACCCTGACAGTAAAGAAACATTTACTGATGTTCAAAGGCAATCTCCTGTATTTCAGTGTGTGCCCACTGCCTCTTGTCTTTTCCCTCAGCATCACTGAAAAGACACTGATACCCTCCCCTTTCCACTATTGCTTCCATATGTATGTGCGATGCCATGTAGAGGTATGTCAAAAACCTCCCTGAAGCCCAGGCAGATAATATTCCCTTCATCTACCAATGAAGTTGATTCATCAGAGGAGTTTAAAGTGATGTTCAGCATGAAATTCCCCTGAAAAATCATGCTAACTACATTATTTGGTCATCTTTCATGTGCCTGGCAAGGATTTCCAGGAAGAGCTGCTTCATCAACTTCCTGGGGATAAAAAAGAGGATGGCTGCTTTGTACTATCGCGAGTCCTTTTAGTGGCCTTTTTTGAAGATGGGTGTCATTTGCTAACATCCACTCTTTAGCCTCTCTTGTCGTCTACATCTTAGCAAAACGCTTTCCCACTATGTCTGGCTAGGAAAAACTGTGCCAGCACAGAAAACATCTCCCATCGTGTTCTAGATGTTGCACGGATGTCTGCCAAGTGTTTGGCAGGAAGAAAAGAAAAGTTGTCCAAAACAGCTTCCAATCGAATGTTCATGTGATTGGAAAAGTCAGGAGAGTGCAAAGGTACTGTTTTCTATCAGTTGGCAAGGTGCGCACACAATCCCAGTGTAGCACAGCTTGCTTCTTCACCTTCCCGAAGCTGCCGCTCTCGCCGGCTGCCGGAGCCGAAGAAGCGGCTTCTTCGCGCAAAGACGATTGCGCCGCTCACAGTGCTCTCCTTAGCGCGGCTTCTGCCGAAAGACGCCCGGCAGCAGCTCTTACCTCCGGAGAGCATCCTACCTTCGTCTTTAGCTCCTCTTCTCATCTACACCTCGGCAAAAAGCTTTCCCACTATGTCTGGCTAGGAAAAACTGTGCCAGCACAGAAAACATCTCCCATCGTGTTCTAGATGTTGCACGGATGTCTGCCAAGTGTTTGGCAGGAAGAAAAGTTGTCCAAAACAGCTTCCAATCGAATGTTCATGTGATTGGAAAAGTCAGGAGAGTGCAAAGGTACTGTTTTCTATCAGTTGGCAAGGTGCGCACACAATCCCAGTGTTGTACAGCTTGCTTCTTCACCTTCCCGAAGCTGCCGCTCTCGCCGGCTGCCGGAGCCCAAGAAGCGGCTTCTTCGCGCAAAGACGATTGTGCCGCTCACAGTGCTCTCCTTAGCGCGGCTTCTGCCGAAAGACGCCCGGCAGCGGCTCTTACCTCCGGAGAGCATCCTACCTTCGTCTTTCGCGTCTCTTGTAGTCTACATCTTAGCAAAACGCTTTCCCACTATGTCTGGCTAGGAAAAACTGTGCCAGCACAGAAAACATCTCCCATCGTGTTCTAGAAGTTGCAGAGATGTCTGCCAAGTGTTTGGCAGGAAGAAAAGAAAAGTTGTCCAAAACAGCTTCCAATCGAATGTTCATGTGATTGGAAAAGTCAGGAGAGTGCAAAGGTACTGTTTTCTATCAGTTGGCAAGGTGCGCACACAATCCCAGTGTTGTACAGCTTGCTTCTTCACCTTCCCGAAGCTGCCGCTCTCGCCGGCTCCTGGAGCCGAAAAAGCGGCTTCTTCGCGCAAAGACGATTGTGCCGCTCACAGTGCTCTCCTTAGCGCGGCTTCTGCCGAAAGACGCCCGGCAGCGGCTCTTACCTCCGGAGAGCAACCTACCTTCGTCTTTCGCGTCTTTTGTAGTCTACATCTTAGCAAAACGCTTTTCCACTATGTCTGGCTAGGAAAAACTGTGCCAGCACAGAAAACATCTCCCATCGTGTTCTAGAAGTTGCACGGATGTCTGCCAAGTGTTTGGCAGGAAGAAAAGAAAAGTTGTCCAAAACAGCTTCCAATCGAATGTTCCTGTGATTGGAAAAGTCAGGAGAGTGCAAAGGTACTGTTTTCTATCAGTTGGCAAGGTGCGCACACAATCCCAGTGTTGTACAGCTTGCTTCTTCACCTTCCCGAAGCTGCCGCTCTCGCCGGCTCCCGGAGCCCAAGAAGCGGCTTCTTCGCGCAAAGACGATTGTGCCGCTCACAGTGCTCTCCTTAGCGCGGCTCCTGCCGAAAGACGCCCGGCAGCGGCTCTTACCTCCGGAGAGCATCCTATCTTCGTCTTTCGCGTCTTTTGTAGTCTACATCTTAGCAAAACGCTTTCCCACTATGTCTGGCTAGGAAAAACTGTGCCAGCACAGAAAACATCTCCCATCGTGTTCTAGATGTTGCACGGATGTCTGCCAAGTGTTTGGCAGGAAGAAAAGAAAAGTTGTCCAAAACAGCTTCCAATCGAATGTTCATGTGATTGGAAAAGTCAGGAGAGTGCAAAGGTACTGTTTTCTATCAGTTGGCAAGGTGCGCACACAATCCCAGTGTGGCACAGCTTGCTTCTTCACCTTCCCGAAGCTGCCGCTCTCGCCGGCTGCCGGAGCCGAAGAAGCGGCTTCTTCGCGCAAAGACGATTGCGCCGCTCACAGTGCTCTCCTTAGCGCGGCTTCTGCCGAAAGACGCCCGGCAGCGGCTCTTACCTCCGGAGAGCATCCTACCTTCGTCTTTAGCTCCTCTTCTCATCGACACCTCGGCAAAAAGCTTTTCCACTATGTCTGGCTAGGAAAAACTGTGCCAGCACAGAAAACATCTCCCATCGTGTTCTAGATGTTGCACGGATGTCTGCCAAGTGTTTGGCAGGAAGAAAAGTTGTCCAAAACAGCTTCCAATCGAATGTTCATGTGATTGGAAAAGTCAGGAGAGTGCAAAGGTACTGTTTTCTATCAGTTGGCAAGGTGCGCACACAATCCCAGTGTTGTACAGCTTGCTTCTTCACCTTCCCGAAGCTGCCGCTCTCGCCGGCTGCCGGAGCCCAAGAAGCGGCTTCTTCGCGCAAAGACGATTGTGCCGCTCACAGTGCTCTCCTTAGCGCGGCTTCTGCCGAAAGACGCCCGGCAGCGGCTCTTACCTCCGGAGAGCATCCTATCTTCGTCTTTCGCGTCTTTTGTAGTCTACATCTTAGCAAAACGCTTTCCCACTATGTCTGGCTAGGAAAAACTGTGCCAGCACAGAAAACATCTCCCATCGTGTTCTAGATGTTGCACGGATGTCTGCCAAGTGTTTGGCAGGAAGAAAAGAAAAGTTGTCCAAAACAGCTTCCAATCGAATGTTCCTGTGATTGGAAAAGTCAGGAGAGTGCAAAGGTACTGTTTTCTATCAGTTGGCAAGGTGCGCACACAATCCCAGTGTTGTACAGCTTGCTTCTTCACCTTCCCGAAGCTGCCGCTCTCGCCGGCTGCCGGAGCCCAAGAAGCGGCTTCTTCGCGCAAAGACGATTGTGCCGCTCACAGTGCTCTCCTTAGCGCGGCTTCTGCCCAAAGACGCCCGGCAGCGGCTCTTACCTCCGGAGAGCATCCTACCTTCGTCTTTCGCGTCTTTTGTTGTCTACATCTTAGCAAAACGCTTTCCCACTATGTCTGGCTAGGAAAAACTGTGCCAGCATAGAAAACATCTCCCATCGTGTTCTAGAAGTTGCAGAGATGTCTGCCAAGTGTTTGGCAGGAAGAAAAGAAAAGTTGTCCAAAACAGCTTCCAATCGAATGTTCCTGAGATTGGAAAAGTCAGGAGAGTGCAAAGGTACTGTTTTCTATCAGTTGGCAAGGTGCGCACACAATCCCAGTGTTGTACAGCTTGCTTCTTCACCTTCCCGAAGCTGCCGCTCTCGCCGGCTCCCGGAGCCCAAGAAGCGGCTTCTTCGCGCAAAGACGATTGCACCGCTCACAGTGCTCTCCTTAGCGCGGCTTCTGCCGAAAGACGCCCGGCAGCGGCTCTTACCTCCGGAGAGCATCCTACCTTCGTCTTTCGCGTCTTTTGTAGTCTACATCTTAGCAAAACGCTTTCCCACTATGTCTGGCTAGGAAAAACTGTGCCAGCACAGAAAACATCTCCCATCGTGTTCTAGATGTTGCACGGATGTCTGCCAAGTGTTTGGCAGGAAGAAAAGAAAAGTTGTCCAAAACAGCTTCCAATCGAATGTTCCTGTGATTGGAAAAGTCAGGAGAGTGCAAAGGTACTGTTTTCTATCAGTTGGCAAGGTGCGCACACAATCCCAGTGTTGTACAGCTTGCTTCTTCACCTTCCCGAAGCTGCCGCTCTCGCCGGCTGCCGGAGCTCAAGAAGCGGCTTCTTCGCGCAAAGACGATTGTGCCGCTCACAGTGCTCTCCTTAGTGCGGCTTCTGCCGAAAGACGCCCGGCAGCGGCTCTTACCTCCGGAGAGCATCCTATCTTCGTCTTTCGCGTCTTTTGTAGTCTACATCTTAGCAAAACGCTTTCCCACTATGTCTGGCTAGGAAAAACTGTGCCAGCACAGAAAACATCTCCCATCGTGTTCTAGATGTTGCATGGATGTCTGCCAAGTGTTTGGCAGGAAGAAAAGAAAAGTTGTCCAAAACAGCTTCCAATCGAATGTTCCTGTGATTGGAAAAGTCAGGAGAGTGCAAAGGTACTGTTTTCTATCAGTTGGCAAGGTGCGCACACAATCCCAGTGTTGTACAGCTTGCTTCTTCACCTTCCCGAAGCTGCCGCTCTCGCCGGCTGCCGGAGCCGAAGAAGCGGCTTCTTCGCGCAAAGACGATTGTGCCGCTCACAGTGCTCTCCTTAGCGCGGCTTCTGCCGAAAGACGCCCGGCAGCGGCTCTTACCTCCGGAGAGCATCCTACCTTCGTCTTTAGCTCCTCTTCTCATCTACCTCAGGGCAAAAAGCTTTTCCACTCTGTCTGGCTAGGAAAAACTGTGCCAGCACAGAAAACATCTCCCATCGTGTTCTAGAAGTTGCACGGATGTCTGCCAAGTGTTTGGCAGGAAGAAAAGAAAAGTTGTCCAAAACAGCTTCCAATCGAATGTTCCTGTGATTGGAAAAGTCAGGAGAGTGCAAAGGTACTGTTTTCTATCAGTTGGCAAGGTGCGCACACAATCCCAGTGTAGCACAGCTTGCTTCTTCACCTTCCCGAAGCTGCCGCTCTCGCCGGCTGCCGGAGCCCAAGAAGCGGCTTCTTCGCGCAAAGACGATTGTGCCGCTCACAGTGCTCTCCTTAGCGCGGCTTCTGCCGAAAGACGCCCGGCAGCGGCTCTTACCTCCGGAGAGCATCCTACCTTCGTCTTTCGCGTCTTTTGTAGTCTACATCTTAGCAAAACGCTTTCCCACTATGTCTGGCTAGGAAAAACTGTGCCAGCACAGAAAACATCTCCCATCGTGTTCTAGAAGTTGCAGAGATGTCTGCCAAGTGTTTGGCAGGAAGAAAAGAAAAGTTGTCCAAAACAGCTTCCAATCGAATGTTCATGTGATTGGAAAAGTCAGGAGAGTGCAAAGGTACTGTTTTCTATCAGTTGGCAAGGTGCGCACACAATCCCAGTGTTGTACAGCTTGCTTCTTCACCTTCCCGAAGCTGCCGCTCTCGCCGGCTCCCGGAGCCGAAAAAGCGGCTTCTTCGCGCAAAGACGATTGTGCCGCTCACAGTGCTCTCCTTAGCGCGGCTTCTGCCGAAAGACGCCCGGCAGCGGCTCTTACCTCCGGAGAGCAACCTACCTTCGTCTTTCGCGTCTTTTGTAGTCTACATCTTAGCAAAACGCTTTCCCACTATGTCTGGCTAGGAAAAACTGTGCCAGCACAGAAAACATCTCCCATCGTGTTCTAGATGTTGCACGGATGTCTGCCAAGTGTTTGGCAGGAAGAAAAGAAAAGTTGTCCAAAACAGCTTCCAATCGAATGTTCCTGTGATTGGAAAAGTCAGGAGAGTGCAAAGGTACTGTTTTCTATCAGTTGGCAAGGTGCGCACACAATCCCAGTGTTGTACAGCTTGCTTCTTCACCTTCCCGAAGCTGCCGCTCTCGCCGGCTCCCGGAGCCCAAGAAGCGGCTTCTTCGCGCAAAGACGATTGTGCCGCTCACAGTGCTCTCCTTAGCGCGGCTTCTGCCGAAAGACGCCCGGCAGCGGCTCTTACCTCCGGAGAGCATCCTACCTTCGTCTTTCGCGTCTTTTGTAGTCTACATCTTAGCAAAACGCTTTCCCACTATGTCTGGCTAGGAAAAACTGTGCCAGCACAGAAAACATCTCCCATCGTGTTCTAGATGTTGCACGGATGTCTGCCAAGTGTTTGGCAGGAAGAAAAGAAAAGTTGTCCAAAACAGCTTCCAATCGAATGTTCATGTGATTGGAAAAGTCAGGAGAGTGCAAAGGTACTGTTTTCTATCAGTTGGCAAGGTGCGCACACAATCCCAGTGTTGTACAGCTTGCTTCTTCACCTTCCCGAAGCTGCCGCTCTCGCCGGCTGCCGGAGCCCAAGAAGCGGCTTCTTCGCGCAAAGACGATTGTGCCGCTCACAGTGCTCTCCTTAGCGCGGCTTCTGCCGAAAGACGCCCGGCAGTGGCTCTTACCTCCGGAGAGCATCCTACCTTCGTCTTTCGCGTCTTTTGTAGTCTACATCTTAGCAAAACGCTTTCCCACTATGTCTGGCTAGGAAAAACTGTGCCAGTACAGAAAACATCTCCCATCGTGTTCTAGAAGTTGCAGAGATGTCTGCCAAGTGTTTGGCAGGAAGAAAAGAAAAGTTGTCCAAAACAGCTTCCAATCGAATGTTCCTGTGATTGGAAAAGTCAGGAGAGTGCAAAGGTACTGTTTTCTATCAGTTGGCAAGGTGCGCACACAATCCCAGTGTTGTACAGCTTGCTTCTTCACCTTCCCGAAGCTGCCGCTCTCGCCGGCTGCCGGAGCCCAAGAAGCGGCTTCTTCGCGCAAAGACGATTGTGCCGCTCACAGTGCTCTCCTTAGCGCGGCTTCTGCCGAAAGACGCCCGGCAGCGGCTCTTACCTCCGGAGAGCATCCTATCTTCGTCTTTCGCGTCTTTTGTAGTCTACATCTTAGCAAAATGCTTTCCCACTATGTCTGGCTAGGAAAAACTGTGCCAGCACAGAAAACATCTCCCATCGTGTTCTAGAAGTTGCAGAGATGTCTGCCAAGTGTTTGGCAGGAAGAAAAGAAAAGTTGTCCAAAACAGCTTCCAATCGAATGTTCCTGTGATTGGAAAAGTCAGGAGAGTGCAACGGTACTGTTTTCTATCAGTTGGCAAGGTGCACACACAATCCCAGTGTTGTACAGCTTGCTTCTTCACCTTCCCGAAGCTGCCGCTCTCGCCGGCTGCCGGAGCCCAAGAAGCGGCTTCTTCGCGCAAAGACGATTGTGCCGCTCACAGTGCTCTCCTTAGCGCGGCTTCTGCCGAAAGACGCCCGGCAGCGGCTCTTACCTCCGGAGAGCATCCTACCTTCGTCTTTCGCGTCTTTTGTAGTCTACATCTTAGCAAAACGCTTTCCCACTATGTCTGGCTAGGAAAAACTGTGCCAGCACAGAAAACATCTCCCATCGTGTTCTAGATGTTGCACGGATGTCTGCCAAGTGTTTGGCAGGAAGAAAAGAAAAGTTGTCCAAAACAGCTTCCAATCGAATGTTCCTGTGATTGGAAAAGTCAGGAGAGTGCAAAGGTACTGTTTTCTATCAGTTGGCAAGGTGCGCACACAATCCCAGTGTTGTACAGCTTGCTTCTTCACCTTCCCGAAGCTGCCGCTCTCGCCGGCTCCCGGAGCCCAAGAAGCGGCTTCTTCGCGCAAAGACGATTGTGCCGCTCACAGTGCTCTCCTTAGCGCGGCTTCTGCCGAAAGACGCCCGGCAGCGGCTCTTACCTCCGGAGAGCATCCTACCTTCGTCTTTCGCGTCTTTTGTAGTCTACATCTTAGCAAAACGCTTTCCCACTATGTCTGGCTAGGAAAAACTGTGCCAGCACAGAAAACATCTCCCATCGTGTTCTAGATGTTGCACGGATGTCTGCCAAGTGTTTGGCAGGAAGAAAAGAAAAGTTGTCCAAAACAGCTTCCAATCGAATGTTCCTGTGATTGGAAAAGTCAGGAGAGTGCAAAGGTACTGTTTTCTATCAGTTGGCAAGGTGCGCACACAATCCCAGTGTTGTACAGCTTGCTTCTTCACCTTCCCGAAGCTGCCGCTCTCGCCGGCTCCCGGAGCCGAAAAAGCGGCTTCTTCGCGCAAAGACGATTGTGCCGCTCACAGTGCTCTCCTTAGCGCGGCTTCTGCCGAAAGACGCCCGGCAGCGGCTCTTACCTCCGGAGAGCATCCTATCTTCGTCTTTCGCGTCTTTTGTAATCTACATCTTAGCAAAACGCTTTCCCACTATGTCTGGCTAGGAAAAACTGTGCCAGCACAGAAAACATCTCCCATCGTGTTCTAGAAGTTGCACGGATGTCTGCCAAGTGTTTGGCAGGAAGAAAAGAAAAGTTGTCCAAAACAGCTTCCAATCGAATGTTCCTGTGATTGGAAAAGTCAGGAGAGTGCAAAGGTACTGTTTTCTATCAGTTGGCAAGGTGCGCACACAATCCCAGTGTTGTACAGCTTGCTTCTTCACCTTCCTGAAGCTGCCGCTCTCGCCGGCTGCCGGAGCCCAAGAAGCGGCTTCTTCGCGCAAAGACGATTGTGCCGCTCACAGTGCTCTCCTTAGCGCGGCTTCTGCCGAAAGACGCCCGGCAGCGGCTCTTACCTCCGGAGAGCATCCTATCTTCGTCTTTCGCGTCTTTTGTAGTCTACATCTTAGCAAAACGCTTTCCCACTATGTCTGGCTAGGAAAAACTGTGCCAGCACAGAAAACATCTCCCATCGTGTTCTAGATGTTGCACGGATGTCTGCCAAGTGTTTGGCAGGAAGAAAAGAAAAGTTGTCCAAAACAGCTTCCAATCGAATGTTCCTGTGATTGGAAAAGTCAGGAGAGTGCAAAGGTACTGTTTTCTATCAGTTGGCAAGGTGCGCACACAATCCCAGTGTTGTACAGCTTGCTTCTTCACCTTCCCGAAGCTGCCGCTCTCGCCGGCTGCCGGAGCCCAAGAAGCGGCTTCTTCGCGCAAAGACGATTGTGCCGCTCACAGTGCTCTCCTTAGCGCGGCTTCTGCCGAAAGACGCCCGGCAGCGGCTCTTACCTCCGGAGAGCATCCTACCTTCGTCTTTCGCGTCTTTTGTTGTCTACATCTTAGCAAAACGCTTTCCCACTATGTCTGGCTAGGAAAAACTGTGCCAGCATAGAAAACATCTCCCATCGTGTTCTAGAAGTTGCAGAGATGTCTGCCAAGTGTTTGGCAGGAAGAAAAGAAAAGTTGTCCAAAACAGCTTCCAATCGAATGTTCCTGTGATTGGAAAAGTCAGGAGAGTGCAAAGGTACTGTTTTCTATCAGTTGGCAAGGTGCGCACACAATCCCAGTGTTGTACAGCTTGCTTCTTCACCTTCCCGAAGCTGCCGCTCTCGCCGGCTCCCGGAGCCCAAGAAGCGGCTTCTTCGCGCAAAGACGATTGCACCGCTCACAGTGCTCTCCTTAGCGCGGCTTCTGCCGAAAGACGCCCGGCAGCGGCTCTTACCTCCGGAGAGCATCCTACCTTCGTCTTTCGCGTCTTTTGTAGTCTACATCTTAGCAAAACGCTTTCCCACTATGTCTGGCTAGGAAAAACTGTGCCAGCACAGAAAACATCTCCCATCGTGTTCTAGATGTTGCACGGATGTCTGCCAAGTGTTTGGCAGGAAGAAAAGAAAAGTTGTCCAAAACAGCTTCCAATCGAATGTTCCTGTGATTGGAAAAGTCAGGAGAGTGCAAAGGTACTGTTTTCTATCAGTTGGCAAGGTGCGCACACAATCCCAGTGTTGTACAGCTTGCTTCTTCACCTTCCCGAAGCTGCCGCTCTCGCCGGCTCCCGGAGCCCAAGAAGCGGCTTCTTCGCGCAAAGACGATTGCACCGCTCACAGTGCTCTCCTTAGCGCGGCTTCTGCCGAAAGACGCCCGGCAGCGGCTCTTACCTCCGGAGAGCATCCTACCTTCGTCTTTCGCGTCTTTTGTAGTCTACATCTTAGCAAAACGCTTTCCCACTATGTCTGGCTAGGAAAAACTGTGCCAGCACAGAAAACATCTCCCATCGTGTTCTAGATGTTGCACGGATGTCTGCCAAGTGTTTGGCAGGAAGAAAAGAAAAGTTGTCCAAAACAGCTTCCAATCGAATGTTCCTGTGATTGGAAAAGTCAGGAGAGTGCAAAGGTACTGTTTTCTATCAGTTGGCAAGGTGCGCACACAATCCCAGTGTTGTACAGCTTGCTTCTTCACCTTCCCGAAGCTGCCGCTCTCGCCGGCTGCCGGAGCTCAAGAAGCGGCTTCTTCGCGCAAAGACGATTGTGCCGCTCACAGTGCTCTCCTTAGTGCGGCTTCTGCCGAAAGACGCCCGGCAGCGGCTCTTACCTCCGGAGAGCATCCTATCTTCGTCTTTCGCGTCTTTTGTAGTCTACATCTTAGCAAAACGCTTTCCCACTATGTCTGGCTAGGAAAAACTGTGCCAGCACAGAAAACATCTCCCATCGTGTTCTAGATGTTGCATGGATGTCTGCCAAGTGTTTGGCAGGAAGAAAAGAAAAGTTGTCCAAAACAGCTTCCAATCGAATGTTCCTGTGATTGGAAAAGTCAGGAGAGTGCAAAGGTACTGTTTTCTATCAGTTGGCAAGGTGCGCACACAATCCCAGTGTTGTACAGCTTGCTTCTTCACCTTCCCGAAGCTGCCGCTCTCGCCGGCTGCCGGAGCCGAAGAAGCGGCTTCTTCGCGCAAAGACGATTGTGCCGCTCACAGTGCTCTCCTTAGCGCGGCTTCTGCCGAAAGACGCCCGGCAGCGGCTCTTACCTCCGGAGAGCATCCTACCTTCGTCTTTAGCTCCTCTTCTCATCTACCTCAGGGCAAAAAGCTTTTCCACTCTGTCTGGCTAGGAAAAACTGTGCCAGCACAGAAAACATCTCCCATCGTGTTCTAGAAGTTGCACGGATGTCTGCCAAGTGTTTGGCAGGAAGAAAAGAAAAGTTGTCCAAAACAGCTTCCAATCGAATGTTCCTGTGATTGGAAAAGTCAGGAGAGTGCAAAGGTACTGTTTTCTATCAGTTGGCAAGGTGCGCACACAATCCCAGTGTAGCACAGCTTGCTTCTTCACCTTCCCGAAGCTGCCGCTCTCGCCGGCTGCCGGAGCCCAAGAAGCGGCTTCTTCGCGCAAAGACGATTGTGCCGCTCACAGTGCTCTCCTTAGCGCGGCTTCTGCCGAAAGACGCCCGGCAGCGGCTCTTACCTCCGGAGAGCATCCTACCTTCGTCTTTCGCGTCTTTTGTAGTCTACATCTTAGCAAAACGCTTTCCCACTATGTCTGGCTAGGAAAAACTGTGCCAGCACAGAAAACATCTCCCATCGTGTTCTAGAAGTTGCAGAGATGTCTGCCAAGTGTTTGGCAGGAAGAAAAGAAAAGTTGTCCAAAACAGCTTCCAATCGAATGTTCATGTGATTGGAAAAGTCAGGAGAGTGCAAAGGTACTGTTTTCTATCAGTTGGCAAGGTGCGCACACAATCCCAGTGTTGTACAGCTTGCTTCTTCACCTTCCCGAAGCTGCCGCTCTCGCCGGCTCCCGGAGCCGAAAAAGCGGCTTCTTCGTGCAAAGACGATTGTGCCGCTCACAGTGCTCTCCTTAGCGCGGCTTCTGCCGAAAGACGCCCGGCAGCGGCTCTTACCTCCGGAGAGCAACCTACCTTCGTCTTTCGCGTCTTTTGTAGTCTACATCTTAGCAAAACGCTTTCCCACTATGTCTGGCTAGGAAAAACTGTGCCAGCACAGAAAACATCTCCCATCGTGTTCTAGATGTTGCACGGATGTCTGCCAAGTGTTTGGCAGGAAGAAAAGAAAAGTTGTCCAAAACAGCTTCCAATCGAATGTTCCTGTGATTGGAAAAGTCAGGAGAGTGCAAAGGTACTGTTTTCTATCAGTTGGCAAGGTGCGCACACAATCCCAGTGTTGTACAGCTTGCTTCTTCACCTTCCTGAAGCTGCCGCTCTCGCCGGCTCCCGGAGCCCAAGAAGCGGCTTCTTCGCGCAAAGACGATTGTGCCGCTCACAGTGCTCTCCTTAGCGCGGCTTCTGCCTAAAGACGCCCGGCAGCGGCTCTTACCTCCGGAGAGCATCCTATCTTTGTCTTTCGCGTCTTTTGTAGTCTACATCTTAGCAAAACGCTTTCCCACTATGTCTGGCTAGGAAAAACTGTGCCAGCACAGAAAACATCTCCCATCGTGTTCTAGATGTTGCACGGATGTCTGCCAAGTGTTTGGCAGGAAGAAAAGAAAAGTTGTCCAAAACAGCTTCCAATCGAATGTTCCTGTGATTGGAAAAGTCAGGAGAGTGCAAAGGTACTGTTTTCTATCAGTTGGCAAGGTGCGCACACAATCCCAGTGTTGTACAGCTTGCTTCTTCACCTTCCTGAAGCTGCCGCTCTCGCCGGCTGCCGGAGCCCAAGAAGCGGCTTCTTCGCGCAAAGACGATTGTGCCGCTCACAGTGCTCTCCTTAGCGCGGCTTCTGCCGAAAGACGCCCGGCAGTGGCTCTTACCTCCGGAGAGCATCCTACCTTCGTCTTTCGCGTCTTTTGTAGTCTACATCTTAGCAAAACGCTTTCCCACTATGTCTGGCTAGGAAAAACTGTGCCAGTACAGAAAACATCTCCCATCGTGTTCTAGAAGTTGCAGAGATGTCTGCCAAGTGTTTGGCAGGAAGAAAAGAAAAGTTGTCCAAAACAGCTTCCAATCGAATGTTCCTGTGATTGGAAAAGTCAGGAGAGTGCAAAGGTACTGTTTTCTATCAGTTGGCAAGGTGCGCACACAATCCCAGTGTTGTACAGCTTGCTTCTTCACCTTCCCGAAGCTGCCGCTCTCGCCGGCTGCCGGAGCCCAAGAAGCGGCTTCTTCGCGCAAAGACGATTGTGCCGCTCACAGTGCTCTCCTTAGCGCGGCTTCTGCCGAAAGACGCCCGGCAGCGGCTCTTACCTCCGGAGAGCATCCTACCTTCGTCTTTCGCGTCTTTTGTAGTCTACATCTTAGCAAAATGCTTTCCCACTATGTCTGGCTAGGAAAAACTGTGCCAGCACAGAAAACATCTCCCATCGTGTTCTAGAAGTTGCAGAGATGTCTGCCAAGTGTTTGGCAGGAAGAAAAGAAAAGTTGTCCAAAACAGCTTCCAATCGAATGTTCCTGTGATTGGAAAAGTCAGGAGAGTGCAACGGTACTGTTTTCTATCAGTTGGCAAGGTGCGCACACAATCCCAGTGTTGTACAGCTTGCTTCTTCACCTTCCCGAAGCTGCCGCTCTCGCCGGCTGCCGGAGCCCAAGAAGCGGCTTCTTCGCGCAAAGACGATTGTGCCGCTCACAGTGCTCTCCTTAGCGCGGCTTCTGCCGAAAGACGCCCGGCAGCGGCTCTTACCTCCGGAGAGCATCCTACCTTCGTCTTTCGCGTCTTTTGTAGTCTACATCTTAGCAAAACGCTTTCCCACTATGTCTGGCTAGGAAAAACTGTGCCAGCACAGAAAACATCTCCCATCGTGTTCTAGATGTTGCACGGATGTCTGCCAAGTGTTTGGCAGGAAGAAAAGAAAAGTTGTCCAAAACAGCTTCCAATCGAATGTTCCTGTGATTGGAAAAGTCAGGAGAGTGCAAAGGTACTGTTTTCTATCAGTTGGCAAGGTGCGCACACAATCCCAGTGTTGTACAGCTTGCTTCTTCACCTTCCCGAAGCTGCCGCTCTCGCCGGCTCCCGGAGCCCAAGAAGCGGCTTCTTCGCGCAAAGACGATTGTGCCGCTCACAGTGCTCTCCTTAGCGCGGCTTCTGCCGAAAGACGCCCGGCAGCGGCTCTTACCTCCGGAGAGCATCCTACCTTCGTCTTTCGCGTCTTTTGTAGTCTACATCTTAGCAAAACGCTTTCCCACTATGTCTGGCTAGGAAAAACTGTGCCAGCACAGAAAACATCTCCCATCGTGTTCTAGATGTTGCACGGATGTCTGCCAAGTGTTTGGCAGGAAGAAAAGAAAAGTTGTCCAAAACAGCTTCCAATCGAATGTTCCTGTGATTGGAAAAGTCAGGAGAGTGCAAAGGTACTGTTTTCTATCAGTTGGCAAGGTGCGCACACAATCGCAGTGTTGTACAGCTTGCTTCTTCACCTTCCCGAAGCTGCCGCTCTCGCCGGCTCCCGGAGCCGAAAAAGCGGCTTCTTCGCGCAAAGACGATTGTGCCGCTCACAGTGCTCTCCTTAGCGCGGCTTCTGCCGAAAGACGCCCGGCAGCGGCTCTTACCTCCGGAGAGCATCCTATCTTCGTCTTTCGCGTCTTTTGTAGTCTACATCTTAGCAAAACGCTTTCCCACTATGTCTGGCTAGGAAAAACTGTGCCAGCACAGAAAACATCTCCCATCGTGTTCTAGAAGTTGCACGGATGTCTGCCAAGTGTTTGGCAGGAAGAAAAGAAAAGTTGTCCAAAACAGCTTCCAATCGAATGTTCCTGTGATTGGAAAAGTCAGGAGAGTGCAAAGGTACTGTTTTCTATCAGTTGGCAAGGTGCGCACACAATCCCAGTGTTGTACAGCTTGCTTCTTCACCTTCCTGAAGCTGCCGCTCTCGCCGGCTGCCGGAGCCCAAGAAGCGGCTTCTTCGCGCAAAGACGATTGTGCCGCTCACAGTGCTCTCCTTAGCGCGGCTTCTGCCGAAAGACGCCCGGCAGCGGCTCTTACCTCCGGAGAGCATCCTATCTTCGTCTTTCGCGTCTTTTGTAGTCTACATCTTAGCAAAATGCTTTCCCACTATGTCTGGCTAGGAAAAACTGTGCCAGCACAGAAAACATCTCCCATCGTGTTCTAGATGTTGCACGGATGTCTGCCAAGTGTTTGGCAGGAAGAAAAGAAAAGTTGTCCAAAACAGCTTCCAATCGAATGTTCATGTGATTGGAAAAGTCAGGAGAGTGCAAAGGTACTGTTTTCTATCATTTGGCAAGGTGCGCACACAATCCCAGTGTAGCACAGCTTGCTTCTTCACCTTCCCGAAGCTGCCGCTCTCGCCGGCTGCCGGAGCCGAAGAAGCGGCTTCTTCGCGCAAAGACGATTGCGCCGCTCACAGTGCTCTCCTTAGCGCGGCTTCTGCCTAAAGACGCCCGGCAGCGGCTCTTACCTCCGGAGAGCATCCTACCTTCGTCTTTAGCTCCTCTTCTCATCTACACCTCGGCAAAAAGCTTTTCCACTATGTCTGGCTAGGAAAAACTGTGCCAGCACAGAAAACATCTCCCATCGTGTTCTAGATGTTGCACGGATGTCTGCCAAGTGTTTGGCAGGAAGAAAAGTTGTCCAAAACAGCTTCCAATCGAATGTTCATGTGATTGGAAAAGTCAGGAGAGTGCAAAGGTACTGTTTTCTATCAGTTGGCAAGGTGCGCACACAATCCCAGTGTTGTACAGCTTGCTTCTTCACCTTCCCGAAGCTGCCGCTCTCGCCGGCTCCCGGAGCCCAAGAAGCGGCTTCTTCGCGCAAAGACGATTGTGCCGCTCACAGTGCTCTCCTTAGCGCGGCTTCTGCCGAAAGACGCCCGGCAGCGGCTCTTACCTCCGGAGAGCATCCTATCTTCGTCTTTCGCGTCTTTTGTAGTCTACATCTTAGCAAAACGCTTTCCCACTATGTCTGGCTAGGAAAAACTGTGCCAGCACAGAAAACATCTCCCATCGTGTTCTAGATGTTGCACGGATGTCTGCCAAGTGTTTGGCAGGAAGAAAAGAAAAGTTGTCCAAAACAGCTTCCAATCGAATGTTCATGTGATTGGAAAAGTCAGGAGAGTGCAAAGGTACTGTTTTCTATCAGTTGGCAAGGTGCGCACACAATCCCAGTGTTGTACAGCTTGCTTCTTCACCTTCCCGAAGCTGCCGCTCTCGCCGGCTGCCGGAGCCGAAGAAGCGGCTTCTTCGCGCAAAGACGATTGCGCCGCTCACAGTGCTCTCCTTAGCGCGACTTCTGCCCAAAGACGCCCGGCAGCGGCTCTTACCTCCGGAGAGCATCCTACCTTCGTCTTTAGCTCCTCTTCTCATCTACCTCAGGGCAAAAAGCTTTTCCACTATGTCTGGCTAGGAAAAACTGTGCCAGCACAGAAAACATCTCCCATCGTGTTCTAGATGTTGCACGGATGTCTGCCAAGTGTTTGGCAGGAAGAAAAGAAAAGTTGTCCAAAACAGCTTCCAATCGAATGTTCCTGTGATTGGAAAAGTCAGGAGAGTGCAAAGGTACTGTTTTCTATCAGTTGGCAAGGTGCGCACACAATCCCAGTGTTGTACAGCTTGCTTCTTCACCTTCCCGAAGCTGCCGCTCTCGCCGGCTGCCGGAGCCCAAGAAGCGGCTTCTTCGCGCAAAGACGATTGTGCCGCTCACAGTGCTCTCCTTAGCGCGGCTTCTGCCCAAAGACGCCCGGCAGCGGCTCTTACCTCCGGAGAGCATCCTATCTTCGTCTTTCGCGTCTTTTGTAGTCTACATCTTAGCAAAACGCTTTCCCACTATGTCTGGCTAGGAAAAACTGTGCCAGCACAGAAAACATCTCCCATCGTGTTCTAGATGTTGCACGGATGTCTGCCAAGTGTTTGGCAGGAAGAAAAGAAAAGTTGTCCAAAACAGCTTCCAATCGAATGTTCCTGTGATTGGAAAAGTCAGGAGAGTGCAAAGGTACTGTTTTCTATCAGTTGGCAAGGTGCGCACACAATCCCAGTGTTGTACAGCTTGCTTCTTCACCTTCCCGAAGCTGCCGCTCTCGCCGGCTGCCGGAGCCCAAGAAGCGGCTTCTTCGCGCAAAGACGATTGTGCCGCTCACAGTGCTCTCCTTAGCGCGGCTTCTGCCGAAAGACGCCCGGCAGCGGCTCTTACCTCCGGAGAGCATCCTACCTTCGTCTTTCGCGTCTTTTGTAGTCTACATCTTAGCAAAACGCTTTCCCACTATGTCTGGCTAGGAAAAACTGTGCCAGCACAGAAAACATCTCCCATCGTGTTCTAGAAGTTGCAGAGATGTCTGCCAAGTGTTTGGCAGGAAGAAAAGAAAAGTTGTCCAAAACAGCTTCCAATCGAATGTTCATGTGATTGGAAAAGTCAGGAGAGTGCAAAGGTACTGTTTTCTATCAGTTGGCAAGGTGCGCACACAATCCCAGTGTTGTACAGCTTGCTTCTTCACCTTCCCGAAGCTGCCGCTCTCGCCGGCTGCCGGAGCCGAAGAAGCGGCTTCTTCACGCAAAGACGATTGTGCCGCTCACAGTGCTCTCCTTAGCGCGGCTTCTGCCGAAAGACGCCCGGCAGCGGCTCTTACCTCCGGAGAGCATCCTACCTTCGTCTTTAGCTCCTCTTCTCATCTACCTCAGGGCAAAAAGCTTTTCCACTATGTCTGGCTAGGAAAAACTGTGCCAGCACAGAAAACATCTCCCATCGTGTTCTAGATGTTGCACGGATGTCTGCCAAGTGTTTGGCAGGAAGAAAAGAAAAGTTGTCCAAAACAGCTTCCAATCGAATGTTCCTGTGATTGGAAAAGTCAGGAGAGTGCAAAGGTACTGTTTTCTATCAGTTGGCAAGGTGCGCACACAATCCCAGTGTTGTACAGCTTGCTTCTTCACCTTCCCGAAGCTGCCGCTCTCGCCGGCTCCCGGAGCCGAAAAAGCGGCTTCTTCGCGCAAAGACGATTGTGCCGCTCACAGTGCTCTCCTTAGCGCGGCTTCTGCCGAAAGACGCCCGGCAGCGGCTCTTACCTCCGGAGAGCATCCTACCTTCCTCTTTCGCGTCTTTTGTAGTCTACATCTTAGCAAAACGCTTTCCCACTATGTCTGGCTAGGAAAAACTGTGCCAGCACAGAAAACATCTCCCATCGTGTTCTAGATGTTGCACGGATGTCTGCCAAGTGTTTGGCAGGAAGAAAAGAAAAGTTGTCCAAAACAGCTTCCAATCGAATGTTCCTGTGATTGGAAAAGTCAGGAGAGTGCAAAGGTACTGTTTTCTATCAGTTGGCAAGGTGCGCACACAATCCCAGTGTTGTACAGCTTGCTTCTTCACCTTCCCGAAGCTGCCGCTCTCGCCGGCTGCCGGAGCCCAAGAAGCGGCTTCTTCGCGCAAAGACGATTGTGCCGCTCACAGTGCTCTCCTTAGCGCGGCTTCTGCCGAAAGACGCCCGGCAGCGGCTCTTACCTCCGGAGAGCATCCTATCTTCGTCTTTCGCGTCTTTTGTAGTCTACATCTTAGCAAAACGCTTTCCCACTATGTCTGGCTAGGAAAAACTGTGCCAGCACAGAAAACATCTCCCATCGTGTTCTAGATGTTGCACGGATGTCTGCCAAGTGTTTGGCAGGAAGAAAAGAAAAGTTGTCCAAAACAGCTTCCAATCGAATGTTCCTGTGATTGGAAAAGTCAGGAGAGTGCAAAGGTACTGTTTTCTATCAGTTGGCAAGGTGCGCACACAATCCCAGTGTTGTACAGCTTGCTTCTTCACCTTCCTGAAGCTGCCGCTCTCGCCGGCTGCCGGAGCCCAAGAAGCGGCTTCTTCGCGCAAAGACGATTGTGCCGCTCACAGTGCTCTCCTTAGCGCGGCTTCTGCCGAAAGACGCCCGGCAGCGGCTCTTACCTCCGGAGAGCATCCTATCTTCGTCTTTCGCGTCTTTTGTAGTCTACATCTTAGCAAAACGCTTTCCCACTATGTCTGGCTAGGAAAAACTGTGCCAGCACAGAAAACATCTCCCATCGTGTTCTAGATGTTGCACGGATGTCTGCCAAGTGTTTGGCAGGAAGAAAAGGAAAGTTGTCCAAAACAGCTTCCAATCGAATGTTCATGTGATTGGAAAAGTCAGGAGAGTGCAAAGGTACTGTTTTCTATCAGTTGGCAAGGTGCGCACACAATCCCAGTGTAGCACAGCTTGCTTCTTCACCTTCCCGAAGCTGCCGCTCTCGCCGACTGCCGGAGCCGAAGAAGCGGCTTCTTCGCGCAAAGACGATTGTGCCGCTCACAGTGCTCTCCTTAGCGCGGCTTCTGCCTAAAGACGCCCGGCAGCGGCTCTTACCTCCGGAGAGCATCCTACCTTCGTCTTTAGCTCCTCTTCTCATCTACACCTCGGCAAAAAGCTTTTCCACTATGTCTGGCTAGGAAAAACTGTGCCAGCACAGAAAACATCTCCCATCGTGTTCTAGATGTTGCACGGATGTCTGCCAAGTGTTTGGCAGGAAGAAAAGTTGTCCAAAACAGCTTCCAATCGAATGTTCATGTGATTGGAAAAGTCAGGAGAGTGCAAAGGTACTGTTTTCTATCAGTTGGCAAGGTGCGCACACAATCCCAGTGTTGTACAGCTTGCTTCTTCACCTTCCCGAAGCTGCCGCTCTCGCCGGCTGCCGGAGCCCAAGAAGCGGCTTCTTCGCGCAAAGACGATTGTGCCGCTCACAGCGCTCTCCTTAGCGCGGCTTCTGCCGAAAGACGCCCGGCAGCGGCTCTTACCTCCGGAGAGCATCCTATCTTCGTCTTTCGCGTCTTTTGTAGTCTACATCTTAGCAAAACGCTTTCCCACTATGTCTGGCTAGGAAAAACTGTGCCAGCACAGAAAACATCTCCCATCGTGTTCTAGATGTTGCACGGATGTCTGCCAAGTGTTTGGCAGGAAGAAAAGAAAAGTTGTCCAAAACAGCTTCCAATCGAATGTTCATGTGATTGGAAAAGTCAGGAGAGTGCAAAGGTACTGTTTTCTATCAGTTGGCAAGGTGCGCACACAATCCCAGTGTAGCACAGCTTGCTTCTTCACCTTCCCGAAGCTGCCGCTCTCGCCGGCTGCCGGAGCCGAAGAAGCGGCTTCTTCGCGCAAAGACGATTGCGCCGCTCACAGTGCTCTCCTTAGCGCGGCTTCTGCCTAAAGACGCCCGGCAGCGGCTCTTACCTCCGGAGAGCATCCTACCTTCGTCTTTAGCTCCTCTTCTCATCTACACCTCGGCAAAAAGCTTTTCCACTATGTCTGGCTAGGAAAAACTGTGCCAGCACAGAAAACATCTCCCATCGTGTTCTAGATGTTGCACGGATGTCTGCCAAGTGTTTGGCAGGAAGAAAAGTTGTCCAAAACAGCTTCCAATCGAATGTTCCTGTGATTGGAAAAGTCAGGAGAGTGCAAAGGTACTGTATTCTATCAGTTGGCAAGGTGCGCACACAATCCCAGTGTTGTACAGCTTGCTTCTTCACCTTCCCGAAGCTGCCGCTCTCGCCGGCTGCCGGAGCCCAAGAAGCGGCTTCTTCGCGCAAAGACGATTGTGCCGCTCACAGTGCTCTCCTTAGCGCGGCTTCTGCCGAAAGACGCCCGGCAGCGGCTCTTACCTCCGGAGAGCATCCTATCTTCGTCTTTCGCGTCTTTTGTAGTCTACATCTTAGCAAAACGCTTTCCCACTATGTCTGGCTAGGAAAAACTGTGCCAGCACAGAAAACATCTCCCATCGTGTTCTAGATGTTGCACGGATGTCTGCCAAGTGTTTGGCAGGAAGAAAAGAAAAGTTGTCCAAAACAGCTTCCAATCGAATGTTCCTGTGATTGGAAAAGTCAGGAGAGTGCAAAGGTACTGTTTTCTATCAGTTGGCAAGGTGCGCACACAATCCCAGTGTTGTACAGCTTGCTTCTTCACCTTCCCGAAGCTGCCGCTCTCGCCGGCTGCCGGAGCCCAAGAAGCGGCTTCTTCGCGCAAAGACGATTGTGCCGCTCACAGTGCTCTCCTTAGCGCGGCTTCTGCCCAAAGACGCCCGGCAGCGGCTCTTACCTCCGGAGAGCATCCTATCTTCGTCTTTCGCGTCTTTTGTAGTCTACACCTTAGCAAAACGCTTTTCCACTATGTCTGGCTAGGAAAAACTGTGCCAGCACAGAAAACATCTCCCATCGTGTTCTAGATGTTGCACGGATGTCTGCCAAGTGTTTGGCAGGAAGAAAAGTTGTCCAAAACAGCTTCCAATCGAATGTTCATGTGATTGGAAAAGTCAGGAGAGTGCAAAGGTACTGTTTTCTATCAGTTGGCAAGGTGCGCACACAATCCCAGTGTTGTACAGCTTGCTTCTTCACCTTCCCGAAGCTGGCGCTCTCGCCGGCTCCCAGAGCCGAAAAAGCGGCTTCTTCGCGCAAAGACGATTGTGCCGCTCACAGTGCTCTCCTTAGCGCGGCTTCTGCCCAAAGACGCCCGGCAGCGGCTCTTACCTCCGGAGAGCATCCTACCTTCGTCTTTAGCTCCTCTTCTCATCTACCTCAGGGCAAAAAGCTTTTCCACTATGTCTGGCTAGGAAAAACTGTGCCAGCACAGAAAACATCTCCCATCGTGTTCTAGATGTTGCACGGATGTCTGCCAAGTGTTTGGCAGGAAGAAAAGAAAAGTTGTCCAAAACAGCTTCCAATCGAATGTTCCTGTGATTGGAAAAGTCAGGAGAGTGCAAAGGTACTGTTTTCTATCAGTTGGCAAGGTGCGCACACAATCCCAGTGTTGTACAGCTTGCTTCTTCACCTTCCCGAAGCTGCCGCTCTCGCCGGCTCCCGGAGCCGAAAAAGCGGCTTCTTCGCGCAAAGACGATTGTGCCGCTCACAGTGCTCTCCTTAGCGCGGCTTCTGCCGAAAGACGCCCGGCAGCGGCTCTTACCTCCGGAGAGCATCCTACCTTCGTCTTTCGCGTCTTTTGTAGTCTACATCTTAGCAAAACGCTTTCCCACTATGTCTGGCTAGGAAAAACTGTGCCAGCACAGAAAACATCTCCCATCGTGTTCTAGATGTTGCACGGATGTCTGCCAAGTGTTTGGCAGGAAGAAAAGAAAAGTTGTCCAAAACAGCTTCCAATCGAATGTTCCTGTGATTGGAAAAGTCAGGAGAGTGCAAAGGTACTGTTTTCTATCAGTTGGCAAGGTGCGCACACAATCCCAGTGTTGTACAGCTTGCTTCTTCACCTTCCTGAAGCTGCCGCTCTCGCCGGCTGCCGGAGCCCAAGAAGCGGCTTCTTCGCGCAAAGACGATTGTGCCGCTCACAGTGCTCTCCTTAGCGCGGCTTCTGCCCAAAGACGCCCGGCAGCGGCTCTTACCTCCGGAGAGCATCCTATCTTCGTCTTTCGCGTCTTTTGTAGTCTACATCTTAGCAAAACGCTTTCCCACTATGTCTGGCTAGGAAAAACTGTGCCAGCACAGAAAACATCTCCCATCGTGTTCTAGATGTTGCACGGATGTCTGCCAAGTGTTTGGCAGGAAGAAAAGGAAAGTTGTCCAAAACAGCTTCCAATCGAATGTTCATGTGATTGGAAAAGTCAGGAGAGTGCAAAGGTACTGTTTTCTATCAGTTGGCAAGGTGCGCACACAATCCCAGTGTAGCACAGCTTGCTTCTTCACCTTCCCGAAGCTGCCGCTCTCGCCGGCTGCCGGAGCCGAAGAAGCGGCTTCTTCGCGCAAAGACGATTGTGCCGCTCACAGTGCTCTCCTTAGCGCGGCTTCTGCCTAAAGACGCCCGGCAGCGGCTCTTACCTCCGGAGAGCATCCTACCTTCGTCTTTAGCTCCTCTTCTCATCTACACCTCGGCAAAAAGCTTTTCCACTATGTCTGGCTAGGAAAAACTGTGCCAGCACAGAAAACATCTCCCATCGTGTTCTAGATGTTGCACGGATGTCTGCCAAGTGTTTGGCAGGAAGAAAAGTTGTCCAAAACAGCTTCCAATCGAATGTTCATGTGATTGGAAAAGTCAGGAGAGTGCAAAGGTACTGTTTTCTATCAGTTGGCAAGGTGCGCACACAATCCCAGTGTTGTACAGCTTGCTTCTTCACCTTCCCGAAGCTGCCGCTCTCGCCGGCTGCCGGAGCCCAAGAAGCGGCTTCTTCGCGCAAAGACGATTGTGCCGCTCACAGCGCTCTCCTTAGCGCGGCTTCTGCCGAAAGACGCCCGGCAGCGGCTCTTACCTCCGGAGAGCATCCTATCTTCGTCTTTCGCGTCTTTTGTAGTCTACATCTTAGCAAAACGCTTTCCCACTATGTCTGGCTAGGAAAAACTGTGCCAGCACAGAAAACATCTCCCATCGTGTTCTAGATGTTGCACGGATGTCTGCCAAGTGTTTGGCAGGAAGAAAAGAAAAGTTGTCCAAAACAGCTTCCAATCGAATGTTCATGTGATTGGAAAAGTCAGGAGAGTGCAAAGGTACTGTTTTCTATCAGTTGGCAAGGTGCGCACACAATCCCAGTGTAGCACAGCTTGCTTCTTCACCTTCCCGAAGCTGCCGCTCTCGCCGGCTGCCGGAGCCGAAGAAGCGGCTTCTTCGCGCAAAGACGATTGCGCCGCTCACAGTGCTCTCCTTAGCGCGGCTTCTGCCTAAAGACGCCCGGCAGCGGCTCTTACCTCCGGAGAGCATCCTACCTTCGTCTTTAGCTCCTCTTCTCATCTACACCTCGGCAAAAAGCTTTTCCACTATGTCTGGCTAGGAAAAACTGTGCCAGCACAGAAAACATCTCCCATCGTGTTCTAGATGTTGCACGGATGTCTGCCAAGTGTTTGGCAGGAAGAAAAGTTGTCCAAAACAGCTTCCAATCGAATGTTCCTGTGATTGGAAAAGTCAGGAGAGTGCAAAGGTACTGTATTCTATCAGTTGGCAAGGTGCGCACACAATCCCAGTGTTGTACAGCTTGCTTCTTCACCTTCCCGAAGCTGCCGCTCTCGCCGGCTGCCGGAGCCCAAGAAGCGGCTTCTTCGCGCAAAGACGATTGTGCCGCTCACAGTGCTCTCCTTAGCGCGGCTTCTGCCGAAAGACGCCCGGCAGCGGCTCTTACCTCCGGAGAGCATCCTATCTTCGTCTTTCGCGTCTTTTGTAGTCTACATCTTAGCAAAACGCTTTCCCACTATGTCTGGCTAGGAAAAACTGTGCCAGCACAGAAAACATCTCCCATCGTGTTCTAGATGTTGCACGGATGTCTGCCAAGTGTTTGGCAGGAAGAAAAGAAAAGTTGTCCAAAACAGCTTCCAATCGAATGTTCCTGTGATTGGAAAAGTCAGGAGAGTGCAAAGGTACTGTTTTCTATCAGTTGGCAAGGTGCGCACACAATCCCAGTGTTGTACAGCTTGCTTCTTCACCTTCCCGAAGCTGCCGCTCTCGCCGGCTGCCGGAGCCCAAGAAGCGGCTTCTTCGCGCAAAGACGATTGTGCCGCTCACAGTGCTCTCCTTAGCGCGGCTTCTGCCCAAAGACGCCCGGCAGCGGCTCTTACCTCCGGAGAGCATCCTATCTTCGTCTTTCGCGTCTTTTGTAGTCTACACCTTAGCAAAACGCTTTTCCACTATGTCTGGCTAGGAAAAACTGTGCCAGCACAGAAAACATCTCCCATCGTGTTCTAGATGTTGCACGGATGTCTGCCAAGTGTTTGGCAGGAAGAAAAGTTGTCCAAAACAGCTTCCAATCGAATGTTCATGTGATTGGAAAAGTCAGGAGAGTGCAAAGGTACTGTTTTCTATCAGTTGGCAAGGTGCGCACACAATCCCAGTGTTGTACAGCTTGCTTCTTCACCTTCCCGAAGCTGGCGCTCTCGCCGGCTCCCAGAGCCGAAAAAGCGGCTTCTTCGCGCAAAGACGATTGTGCCGCTCACAGTGCTCTCCTTAGCGCGGCTTCTGCCCAAAGACGCCCGGCAGCGGCTCTTACCTCCGGAGAGCATCCTACCTTCGTCTTTAGCTCCTCTTCTCATCTACCTCAGGGCAAAAAGCTTTTCCACTATGTCTGGCTAGGAAAAACTGTGCCAGCACAGAAAACATCTCCCATCGTGTTCTAGATGTTGCACGGATGTCTGCCAAGTGTTTGGCAGGAAGAAAAGAAAAGTTGTCCAAAACAGCTTCCAATCGAATGTTCCTGTGATTGGAAAAGTCAGGAGAGTGCAAAGGTACTGTTTTCTATCAGTTGGCAAGGTGCGCACACAATCCCAGTGTTGTACAGCTTGCTTCTTCACCTTCCCGAAGCTGCCGCTCTCGCCGGCTCCCGGAGCCGAAAAAGCGGCTTCTTCGCGCAAAGACGATTGTGCCGCTCACAGTGCTCTCCTTAGCGCGGCTTCTGCCGAAAGACGCCCGGCAGCGGCTCTTACCTCCGGAGAGCATCCTACCTTCGTCTTTCGCGTCTTTTGTAGTCTACATCTTAGCAAAACGCTTTCCCACTATGTCTGGCTAGGAAAAACTGTGCCAGCACAGAAAACATCTCCCATCGTGTTCTAGATGTTGCACGGATGTCTGCCAAGTGTTTGGCAGGAAGAAAAGAAAAGTTGTCCAAAACAGCTTCCAATCGAATGTTCCTGTGATTGGAAAAGTCAGGAGAGTGCAAAGGTACTGTTTTCTATCAGTTGGCAAGGTGCGCACACAATCGCAGTGTTGTACAGCTTGCTTCTTCACCTTCCCGAAGCTGCCGCTCTCGCCGCCTGCCGGAGCCGAAGAAGCGGCTTCTTCGCGCAAAGACGATTGTGCCGCTCACAGTGCTCTCCTTAGCGCGGCTTCTGCCGAAAGACGCCCGGCAGCGGCTCTTACCTCCGGAGAGCATCCTATCTTCGTCTTTCGCGTCTTTTGTAGTCTACATCTTAGCAAAACGCTTTCCCACTATGTCTGGCTAGGAAAAACTGTGCCAGCACAGAAAACATCTCCCATCGTGTTCTAGATGTTGCACGGATGTCTGCCAAGTGTTTGGCAGGAAGAAAAGAAAAGTTGTCCAAAACAGCTTCCAATCGAATGTTCCTGTGATTGGAAAAGTCAGGAGAGTGCAAAGGTACTGTTTTCTATCAGTTGGCAAGGTGCGCACACAATCCCAGTGTTGTACAGCTTGCTTCTTCACCTTCCTGAAGCTGCCGCTCTCGCCGGCTGCCGGAGCCCAAGAAGCGGCTTCTTCGCGCAAAGACGATTGTGCCGCTCACAGTGCTCTCCTTAGCGCGGCTTCTGCCGAAAGACGCCCGGCAGCGGCTCTTACCTCCGGAGAGCATCCTATCTTCGTCTTTCGCGTCTTTTGTAGTCTACATCTTAGCAAAACGCTTTCCCACTATGTCTGGCTAGGAAAAACTGTGCCAGCACAGAAAACATCTCCCATCGTGTTCTAGATGTTGCACGGATGTCTGCCAAGTGTTTGGCAGGAAGAAAAGAAAAGTTGTCCAAAACAGCTTCCAATCGAATGTTCATGTGATTGGAAAAGTCAGGAGAGTGCAAAGGTACTGTTTTCTATCAGTTGGCAAGGTGCGCACACAATCCCAGTGTAGCACAGCTTGCTTCTTCACCTTCCCGAAGCTGCCGCTCTCGCCGGCTGCCGGAGCCGAAGAAGCGGCTTCTTCGCGCAAAGACGATTGCGCCGCTCACAGTGCTCTCCTTAGCGCGGCTTCTGCCGAAAGACGCCCGGCAGCGGCTCTTACCTCCGGAGAGCATCCTACCTTCGTCTTTAGCTCCTCTTCTCATCTACACCTCGGCAAAAAGCTTTTCCACTATGTCTGGCTAGGAAAAACTGTGCCAGCACAGAAAACATCTCCCATCGTGTTCTAGATGTTGCACGGATGTCTGCCAAGTGTTTGGCAGGAAGAAAAGTTGTCCAAAACAGCTTCCAATCGAATGTTCATGTGATTGGAAAAGTCAGGAGAGTGCAAAGGTACTGTTTTCTATCAGTTGGCAAGGTGCGCACACAATCCCAGTGTTGTACAGCTTGCTTCTTCACCTTCCCGAAGCTGCCGCTCTCGCCGGCTGCCGGAGCCCAAGAAGCGGCTTCTTCGCGCAAAGACGATTGTGCCGCTCACAGTGCTCTCCTTAGCGCGGCTTCTGCCGAAAGACGCCCGGCAGCGGCTCTTACCTCCGGAGAGCATCCTATCTTCGTCTTTCGCGTCTTTTGTAGTCTACATCTTAGCAAAACGCTTTCCCACTATGTCTGGCTAGGAAAAACTGTGCCAGCACAGAAAACATCTCCCATCGTGTTCTAGATGTTGCACGGATGTCTGCCAAGTGTTTGGCAGGAAGAAAAGAAAAGTTGTCCAAAACAGCTTCCAATCGAATGTTCATGTGATTGGAAAAGTCAGGAGAGTGCAAAGGTACTGTTTTCTATCAGTTGGCAAGGTGCGCACACAATCCCAGTGTAGCACAGCTTGCTTCTTCACCTTCCCGAAGCTGCCGCTCTCGCCGGCTGCCGGAGCCCAAGAAGCGGCTTCTTCGCGCAAAGACGATTGCGCCGCTCACAGTGCTCTCCTTAGCGCGGCTTCTGCCTAAAGACGCCCGGCAGCGGCTCTTACCTCCGGAGAGCATCCTACCTTCGTCTTTAGCTCCTCTTCTCATCTACACCTCGGCAAAAAGCTTTTCCACTATGTCTGGCTAGGAAAAACTGTGCCAGCACAGAAAACATCTCCCATCGTGTTCTAGATGTTGCACGGATGTCTGCCAAGTGTTTGGCAGGAAGAAA
The DNA here is from genome assembly GCF_028018845.1 of Melospiza georgiana. Lineage (NCBI taxonomy): Eukaryota > Metazoa > Chordata > Aves > Passeriformes > Passerellidae > Melospiza > Melospiza georgiana. The sequence goes on from NC_080459.1 coordinate 3,498,477, forward strand.
AGTTGTCCAAAACAGCTTCCAATCGAATGTTCCTGTGATTGGAAAAGTCAGGAGAGTGCAAAGGTACTGTTTTCTATCAGTTGGCAAGGTGCGCACACAATCCCAGTGTTGTACAGCTTGCTTCTTCACCTTCCCGAAGCTGCCGCTCTCGCCGGCTGCCGGAGCCCAAGAAGCGGCTTCTTCGCGCAAAGACGATTGTGCCGCTCACAGTGCTCTCCTTAGCGCGGCTTCTGCCGAAAGACGCCCGGCAGCGGCTCTTACCTCCGGAGAGCATCCTATCTTCGTCTTTCGCGTCTTTTGTAGTCTACATCTTAGCAAAACGCTTTCCCACTATGTCTGGCTAGGAAAAACTGTGCCAGCACAGAAAACATCTCCCATCGTGTTCTAGATGTTGCACGGATGTCTGCCAAGTGTTTGGCAGGAAGAAAAGAAAAGTTGTCCAAAACAGCTTCCAATCGAATGTTCATGTGATTGGAAAAGTCAGGAGAGTGCAAAGGTACTGTTTTCTATCAGTTGGCAAGGTGCGCACACAATCCCAGTGTAGCACAGCTTGCTTCTTCACCTTCCCGAAGCTGCCGCTCTCGCCGGCTGCCGGAGCCGAAGAAGCGGCTTCTTCGCGCAAAGACGATTGCGCCGCTCACAGTGCTCTCCTTAGCGCGGCTTCTGCCTAAAGACGCCCGGCAGCGGCTCTTACCTCCGGAGAGCATCCTACCTTCGTCTTTAGCTCCTCTTCTCATCTACACCTCGGCAAAAAGCTTTTCCACTATGTCTGGCTAGGAAAAACTGTGCCAGCACAGAAAACATCTCCCATCGTGTTCTAGATGTTGCACGGATGTCTGCCAAGTGTTTGGCAGGAAGAAAAGTTGTCCAAAACAGCTTCCAATCGAATGTTCCTGTGATTGGAAAAGTCAGGAGAGTGCAAAGGTACTGTTTTCTATCAGTTGGCAAGGTGCGCACACAATCCCAGTGTTGTACAGCTTGCTTCTTCACCTTCCCGAAGCTGCCGCTCTCGCCGGCTGCCGGAGCCCAAGAAGCGGCTTCTTCGCGCAAAGACGATTGTGCCGCTCACAGCGCTCTCCTTAGCGCGGCTTCTGCCGAAAGACGCCCGGCAGCGGCTCTTACCTCCGGAGAGCATCCTATCTTCGTCTTTCGCGTCTTTTGTAGTCTACATCTTAGCAAAACGCTTTCCCACTATGTCTGGCTAGGAAAAACTGTGCCAGCACAGAAAACATCTCCCATCGTGTTCTAGATGTTGCACGGATGTCTGCCAAGTGTTTGGCAGGAAGAAAAGAAAAGTTGTCGAAAACAGCTTCCAATCGAATGTTCCTGTGATTGGAAAAGTCAGGAGAGTGCAAAGGTACTGTTTTCTATCAGTTGGCAAGGTGCGCACACAATCCCAGTGTTGTACAGCTTGCTTCTTCACCTTCCCGAAGCTGCCGCTCTCGCCGGCTCCCGGAGCCGAAAAAGCGGCTTCTTCGCGCAAAGACGATTGTGCCGCTCACAGTGCTCTCCTTAGCGCGGCTTCTGCCGAAAGACGCCCGGCAGCGGCTCTTACCTCCGGAGAGCATCCTACCTTCGTCTTTAGCTCCTCTTCTCATCTATACCTCGGCAAAAAGCTTTTCCACTATGTCTGGCTAGGAAAAACTGTGCCAGCACAGAAAACATCTCCCATCGTGTTCTAGATGTTGCACGGATGTCTGCCAAGTGTTTGGCAGGAAGAAAAGTTGTCCAAAACAGCTTCCAATCGAATGTTCCTGTGATTGGAAAAGTCAGGAGAGTGCAAAGGTACTGTTTTCTATCAGTTGGCAAGGTGCGCACACAATCCCAGTGTTGTACAGCTTGCTTCTTCACCTTCCCGAAGCTGCCGCTCTCGCCGGCTCCCGGAGCCGAAAAAGCGGCTTCTTCGCGCAAAGACGATTGTGCCGCTCACAGTGCTCTCCTTAGCGCGGCTTCTGCCGAAAGACGCCCGGCAGCGGCTCTTACCTCCGGAGAGCATCCTATCTTCGTCTTTCGCGTCTTTTGTAGTCTACATCTTAGCAAAACGCTTTCCCACTATGTCTGGCTAGGAAAAACTGTGCCAGCACAGAAAACATCTCCCATCGTGTTCTAGATGTTGCACGGATGTCTGCCAAGTGTTTGGCAGGAAGAAAAGTTGTCCAAAACAGCTTCCAATCGAATGTTCATGTGATTGGAAAAGTCAGGAGAGTGCAAAGGTACTGTTTTCTATCAGTTGGCAAGGTGCGCACACAATCCCAGTGTTGTACAGCTTGCTTCTTCACCTTCCCGAAGCTGCCGCTCTCGCCGGCTCCCGGAGCCGAAAAAGCGGCTTCTTCGCGCAAAGACGATTGTGCCGCTCACAGTGCTCTCCTTAGCGCGGCTTCTGCCGAAAGACGCCCGGCAGCGGCTCTTACCTCCGGAGAGCATCCTATCTTCGTCTTTCGCGTCTTTTGTAGTCTACATCTTAGCAAAACGCTTTGCCACTATGTCTGGCTAGGAAAAACTGTGCCAGCACAGAAAACATCTCCCATCGTGTTCTAGATGTTGCACGGATGTCTGCCAAGTGTTTGGCAGGAAGAAAAGAAAAGTTGTCCAAAACAGCTTCCAATCGAATGTTCATGTGATTGGAAAAGTCAGGAGAGTGCAAAGGTACTGTTTTCTATCAGTTGGCAAGGTGCGCACACAATCCCAGTGTTGTACAGCTTGCTTCTTCACCTTCCCGAAGCTGCCGCTCTCGCCGGCTCCCGGAGCCCAAGAAGCGGCTTCTTCGCGCAAAGACGATTGTGCCGCTCACAGTGCTCTCCTTAGCGCGGCTTCTGCCGAAAGACGCCCGGCAGCGGCTCTTACCTCCGGAGAGCATCCTACCTTCGTCTTTCGCGTCTTTTGTAGTCTACATCTTAGCAAAACGCTTTCCCACTATGTCTGGCTAGGAAAAACTGTGCCAGCACAGAAAACATCTCCCATCGTGTTCTAGATGTTGCACGGATGTCTGCCAAGTGTTTGGCAGGAAGAAAAGAAAAGTTGTCCAAAACAGCTTCCAATCGAATGTTCCTGTGATTGGAAAAGTCAGGAGATTGCAAAGGTACTGTTTTCTATCAGTTGGCAAGGTGCGCACACAATCCCAGTGTTGTACAGCTTGCTTCTTCACCTTCCCGAAGCTGCCGCTCTCGCCGGCTCCCGGAGCCGAAAAAGCGGCTTCTTCGCGCAAAGACGATTGTGCCGCTCACAGTGCTCTCCTTAGCGCGGCTTCTGCCGAAAGACGCCCGGCAGCGGCTCTTACCTCCGGAGAGCATCCTATCTTCGTCTTTCGCGTCTTTTGTAGTCTACATCTTAGCAAAACGCTTTCCCACTATGTCTGGCTAGGAAAAACTGTGCCAGCACAGAAAACATCTCCCATCGTGTTCTAGATGTTGCACGGATGTCTGCCAAGTGTTTGGCAGGAAGAAAAGAAAAGTTGTCCAAAACAGCTTCCAATCGAATGTTCCTGTGATTGGAAAAGTCAGGAGAGTGCAAAGGTACTGTTTTCTATCAGTTGGCAAGGTGCGCACACAATCCCAGTGTTGTACAGCTTGCTTCTTCACCTTCCTGAAGCTGCCGCTCTCGCCGGCTGCCGGAGCCCAAGAAGCGGCTTCTTCGCGCAAAGACGATTGTGCCGCTCACAGTGCTCTCCTTAGCGCGGCTTCTGCCGAAAGACGCCCGGCAGCGGCTCTTACCTCCGGAGAGCATCCTATCTTCGTCTTTCGCGTCTTTTGTAGTCTACATCTTAGCAAAACGCTTTCCCACTATGTCTGGCTAGGAAAAACTGTGCCAGCACAGAAAACATCTCCCATCGTGTTCTAGATGTTGCACGGATGTCTGCCAAGTGTTTGGCAGGAAGAAAAGAAAAGTTGTCGAAAACAGCTTCCAATCGAATGTTCATGTGATTGGAAAAGTCAGGAGAGTGCAAAGGTACTGTTTTCTATCAGTTGGCAAGGTGCGCACACAATCCCAGTGTTGTACAGCTTGCTTCTTCACCTTCCCGAAGCTGCCGCTCTCGCCGGCTGCCGGAGCCGAAGAAGCGGCTTCTTCGCGCAAAGACGATTGCGCCGCTCACAGTGCTCTCCTTAGCGCGGCTTCTGCCTAAAGATGCCCGGCAGCGGCTCTTACCTCCGGAGAGCATCCTACCTTCGTCTTTAGCTCCTCTTCTCATCTATACCTCGGCAAAAAGCTTTTCCACTATGTCTGGCTAGGAAAAACTGTGCCAGCACAGAAAACATCTCCCATCGTGTTCTAGATGTTGCACGGATGTCTGCCAAGTGTTTGGCAGGAAGAAAAGTTGTCCAAAACAGCTTCCAATCGAATGTTCCTGTGATTGGAAAAGTCAGGAGAGTGCAAAGGTACTGTTTTCTATCAGTTGGCAAGGTGCGCACACAATCCCAGTGTTGTACAGCTTGCTTCTTCACCTTCCCGAAGCTGCCGCTCTCGCCGGCTCCCGGAGCCGAAAAAGCGGCTTCTTCGCGCAAAGACGATTGTGCCGCTCACAGTGCTCTCCTTAGCGCGGCTTCTGCCGAAAGACGCCCGGCAGCGGCTCTTACCTCCGGAGAGCATCCTATCTTCGTCTTTCGCGTCTTTTGTAGTCTACATCTTAGCAAAACGCTTTCCCACTATGTCTGGCTAGGAAAAACTGTGCCAGCACAGAAAACATCTCCCATCGTGTTCTAGATGTTGCACGGATGTCTGCCAAGTGTTTGGCAGGAAGAAAAGTTGTCCAAAACAGCTTCCAATCGAATGTTCATGTGATTGGAAAAGTCAGGAGAGTGCAAAGGTACTGTTTTCTATCAGTTGGCAAGGTGCGCACACAATCCCAGTGTTGTACAGCTTGCTTCTTCACCTTCCCGAAGCTGCCGCTCTCGCCGGCTCCCGGAGCCGAAAAAGCGGCTTCTTCGCGCAAAGACGATTGTGCCGCTCACAGTGCTCTCCTTAGCGCGGCTTCTGCCGAAAGACGCCCGGCAGCGGCTCTTACCTCCGGAGAGCATCCTATCTTCGTCTTTCGCGTCTTTTGTAGTCTACATCTTAGCAAAACGCTTTGCCACTATGTCTGGCTAGGAAAAACTGTGCCAGCACAGAAAACATCTCCCATCGTGTTCTAGATGTTGCACGGATGTCTGCCAAGTGTTTGGCAGGAAGAAAAGAAAAGTTGTCCAAAACAGCTTCCAATCGAATGTTCATGTGATTGGAAAAGTCAGGAGAGTGCAAAGGTACTGTTTTCTATCAGTTGGCAAGGTGCGCACACAATCCCAGTGTTGTACAGCTTGCTTCTTCACCTTCCCGAAGCTGCCGCTCTCGCCGGCTCCCGGAGCCCAAGAAGCGGCTTCTTCGCGCAAAGACGATTGTGCCGCTCACAGTGCTCTCCTTAGCGCGGCTTCTGCCCAAAGACGCCCGGCAGCGGCTCTTACCTCCGGAGAGCATCCTACCTTCGTCTTTCGCGTCTTTTGTAGTCTACATCTTAGCAAAACGCTTTCCCACTATGTCTGGCTAGGAAAAACTGTGCCAGCACAGAAAACATCTCCCATCGTGTTCTAGATGTTGCACGGATGTCTGCCAAGTGTTTGGCAGGAAGAAAAGAAAAGTTGTCCAAAACAGCTTCCAATCGAATGTTCCTGTGATTGGAAAAGTCAGGAGATTGCAAAGGTACTGTTTTCTATCAGTTGGCAAGGTGCGCACACAATCCCAGTGTTGTACAGCTTGCTTCTTCACCTTCCCGAAGCTGCCGCTCTCGCCGGCTCCCGGAGCCGAAAAAGCGGCTTCTTCGCGCAAAGACGATTGTGCCGCTCACAGTGCTCTCCTTAGCGCGGCTTCTGCCGAAAGACGCCCGGCAGCGGCTCTTACCTCCGGAGAGCATCCTATCTTCGTCTTTCGCGTCTTTTGTAGTCTACATCTTAGCAAAACGCTTTCCCACTATGTCTGGCTAGGAAAAACTGTGCCAGCACAGAAAACATCTCCCATCGTGTTCTAGATGTTGCACGGATGTCTGCCAAGTGTTTGGCAGGAAGAAAAGAAAAGTTGTCCAAAACAGCTTCCAATCGAATGTTCCTGTGATTGGAAAAGTCAGGAGAGTGCAAAGGTACTGTTTTCTATCAGTTGGCAAGGTGCGCACACAATCCCAGTGTTGTACAGCTTGCTTCTTCACCTTCCTGAAGCTGCCGCTCTCGCCGGCTGCCGGAGCCCAAGAAGCGGCTTCTTCGCGCAAAGACGATTGTGCCGCTCACAGTGCTCTCCTTAGCGCGGCTTCTGCCGAAAGACGCCCGGCAGCGGCTCTTACCTCCGGAGAGCATCCTATCTTCGTCTTTCGCGTCTTTTGTAGTCTACATCTTAGCAAAACGCTTTCCCACTATGTCTGGCTAGGAAAAACTGTGCCAGCACAGAAAACATCTCCCATCGTGTTCTAGATGTTGCACGGATGTCTGCCAAGTGTTTGGCAGGAAGAAAAGAAAAGTTGTCGAAAACAGCTTCCAATCGAATGTTCATGTGATTGGAAAAGTCAGGAGAGTGCAAAGGTACTGTTTTCTATCAGTTGGCAAGGTGCGCACACAATCCCAGTGTTGTACAGCTTGCTTCTTCACCTTCCCGAAGCTGCCGCTCTCGCCGGCTGCCGGAGCCGAAGAAGCGGCTTCTTCGCGCAAAGACGATTGCGCCGCTCACAGTGCTCTCCTTAGCGCGGCTTCTGCCTAAAGATGCCCGGCAGCGGCTCTTACCTCCGGAGAGCATCCTACCTTCGTCTTTAGCTCCTCTTCTCATCTACACCTCGGCAAAAAGCTTTTCCACTATGTCTGGCTAGGAAAAACTGTGCCAGCACAGAAAACATCTCCCATCGTGTTCTAGATGTTGCACGGATGTCTGCCAAGTGTTTGGCAGGAAGAAAAGAAAAGTTGTCCAAAACAGCTTCCAATCGAATGTTCATGTGATTGGAAAAGTCAGGAGAGTGCAAAGGTACTGTTTTCTATCAGTTGGCAAGGTGCGCACACAATCCCAGTGTTGTACAGCTTGCTTCTTCACCTTCCCGAAGCTGCCGCTCTCGCCGGCTGCCGGAGCCCAAGAAGCGGCTTCTTCGCGCAAAGACGATTGTGCCGCTCACAGTGCTCTCCTTAGCGCGGCTTCTGCCGAAAGACGCCCGGCAGCGGCTCTTACCTCCGGAGAGCATCCTATCTTCGTCTTTCGCGTCTTTTGTAGTCTACATCTTAGCAAAACGCTTTCCCACTATGTCTGGCTAGGAAAAACTGTGCCAGCACAGAAAACATCTCCCATCGTGTTCTAGATGTTGCACGGATGTCTGCCAAGTGTTTGGCAGGAAGAAAAGAAAAGTTGTCCAAAACAGCTTCCAATCGAATGTTCATGTGATTGGAAAAGTCAGGAGAGTGCAAAGGTACTGTTTTCTATCAGTTGGCAAGGTGCGCACACAATCGCAGTGTAGCACAGCTTGCTTCTTCACCTTCCCGAAGCTGCCGCTCTCGCCGGCTGCCGGAGCCGAAGAAGCGGCTTCTTCGCGCAAAGACGATTGTGCCGCTCACAGTGCTCTCCTTAGCGCGGCTTCTGCCGAAAGACGCCCGGCAGCGGCTCTTACCTCCGGAGAGCATCCTATCTTCGTCTTTCGCGTCTTTTGTAGTCTACATCTTAGCAAAACGCTTTCCCACTATGTCTGGCTAGGAAAAACTGTGCCAGCACAGAAAACATCTCCCATCGTGTTCTAGATGTTGCACGGATGTCTGCCAAGTGTTTGGCAGGAAGAAAAGAAAAGTTGTCGAAAACAGCTTCCAATCGAATGTTCATGTGATTGGAAAAGTCAGGAGAGTGCAAAGGTACTGTTTTCTATCAGTTGGCAAGGTGCGCACACAATCCCAGTGTTGTACAGCTTGCTTCTTCACCTTCCCGAAGCTGCCGCTCTCGCCGGCTGCCGGAGCCGAAGAAGCGGCTTCTTCGCGCAAAGACGATTGCGCCGCTCACAGTGCTCTCCTTAGCGCGGCTTCTGCCTAAAGATGCCCGGCAGCGGCTCTTACCTCCGGAGAGCATCCTACCTTCGTCTTTAGCTCCTCTTCTCATCTACACCTCGGCAAAAAGCTTTTCCACTATGTCTGGCTAGGAAAAACTGTGCCAGCACAGAAAACATCTCCCATCGTGTTCTAGATGTTGCACGGATGTCTGCCAAGTGTTTGGCAGGAAGAAAAGAAAAGTTGTCCAAAACAGCTTCCAATCGAATGTTCATGTGATTGGAAAAGTCAGGAGAGTGCAAAGGTACTGTTTTCTATCAGTTGGCAAGGTGCGCACACAATCCCAGTGTTGTACAGCTTGCTTCTTCACCTTCCCGAAGCTGCCGCTCTCGCCGGCTGCCGGAGCCCAAGAAGCGGCTTCTTCGCGCAAAGACGATTGTGCCGCTCACAGTGCTCTCCTTAGCGCGGCTTCTGCCGAAAGACGCCCGGCAGCGGCTCTTACCTCCGGAGAGCATCCTATCTTCGTCTTTCGCGTCTTTTGTAGTCTACATCTTAGCAAAACGCTTTCCCACTATGTCTGGCTAGGAAAAACTGTGCCAGCACAGAAAACATCTCCCATCGTGTTCTAGATGTTGCACGGATGTCTGCCAAGTGTTTGGCAGGAAGAAAAGAAAAGTTGTCCAAAACAGCTTCCAATCGAATGTTCATGTGATTGGAAAAGTCAGGAGAGTGCAAAGGTACTGTTTTCTATCAGTTGGCAAGGTGCGCACACAATCCCAGTGTAGCACAGCTTGCTTCTTCACCTTCCCGAAGCTGCCGCTCTCGCCGGCTGCCGGAGCCGAAGAAGCGGCTTCTTCGCGCAAAGACGATTGCGCCGCTCACAGTGCTCTCCTTAGCGCGGCTTCTGCCTAAAGACGCCCGGCAGCGGCTCTTACCTCCGGAGAGCATCCTACCTTCGTCTTTAGCTCCTCTTCTCATCTACACCTCGGCAAAAAGCTTTTCCACTATGTCTGGCTAGGAAAAACTGTGCCAGCACAGAAAACATCTCCCATCGTGTTCTAGATGTTGCACGGATGTCTGCCAAGTGTTTGGCAGGAAGAAAAGTTGTCCAAAACAGCTTCCAATCGAATGTTCCTGTGATTGGAAAAGTCAGGAGAGTGCAAAGGTACTGTTTTCTATCAGTTGGCAAGGTGCGCACACAATCCCAGTGTTGTACAGCTTGCTTCTTCACCTTCCCGAAGCTGCCGCTCTCGCCGGCTGCCGGAGCCCAAGAAGCGGCTTCTTCGCGCAAAGACGATTGTGCCGCTCACAGTGCTCTCCTTAGCGCGGCTTCTGCCGAAAGACGCCCGGCAGCGGCTCTTACCTCCGGAGAGCATCCTACCTTCCTCTTTAGCTCCTCTTCTCATCTACACCTCGGCAACAAGCTTTTCCACTATGTCTGGCTAGGAAAAACTGTGCCAGCACAGAAAACATCTCCCCTCGTGTTCTAGAAGTTGCACGGATGTCTGCCAAGTGTTTGGCAGGAAGAAAAGAAAAGTTGTCCAAAACAGCTTCCAATCGAATGTTCCTGTGATTGGAAAAGTCAGGAGAGTGCAAAGGTACTGTTTTCTATCAGTTGGCAAGGTGCGCACACAATCCCAGTGTTGTACAGCTTGCTTCTTCACCTTCCCGAAGCTGCCGCTCTCGCCGGCTGCCGGAGCCCAAGAAGCGGCTTCTTCGCGCAAAGACGATTGTGCCGCTCACAGTGCTCTCCTTAGCGCGGCTTCTGCCGAAAGACGCCCGGCAGCGGCTCTTACCTCCGGAGAGCATCCTACCTTCCTCTTTAGCTCCTCTTCTCATCTACACCTCGGCAACAAGCTTTTCCACTATGTCTGGCTAGGAAAAACTGTGCCAGCACAGAAAACATCTCCCATCGTGTTCTAGAAGTTGCACGGATGTCTGCCAAGTGTTTGGCAGGAAGAAAAGAAAAGTTGTCCAAAACAGCTTCCAATCGAATGTTCCTGTGATTGGAAAAGTCAGGAGAGTGCAAAGGTACTGTTTTCTATCAGTTGGCAAGGTGCGCACACAATCGCAGTGTTGTACAGCTTGCTTCTTCACCTTCCCGAAGCTGCCGCTCTCGCCGGCTGCCGGAGCCCAAGAAGCGGCTTCTTCGCGCAAAGACGATTGTGCCGCTCACAGTGCTCTCCTTAGCGCGGCTTCTGCCGAAAGACGCCCGGCAGCGGCTCTTACCTCCGGAGAGCATCCTACCTTCCTCTTTAGCTCCTCTTCTCATCTACACCTCGGCAACAAGCTTTTCCACTATGTCTGGCTAGGAAAAACTGTGCCAGCACAGAAAACATCTCCCATCGTGTTCTAGATGTTGCACGGATGTCTGCCAAGTGTTTGGCAGGAAGAAAAGTTGTCCAAAACAGCTTCCAATCGAATGTTCCTGTGATTGGAAAAGTCAGGAGAGTGCAAAGGTACTGTTTTCTATCAGTTGGCAAGGTGCGCACACAATCCCAGTGTTGTACAGCTTGCTTCTTCACCTTCCCGAAGCTGCCGCTCTCGCCGGCTCCCGGAGCCGAAAAAGCGGCTTCTTCGCGCAAAGACGATTGTGCCGCTCACAGTGCTCTCCTTAGCGCGGCTTCTGCCGAAAGACGCCCGGCAGCGGCTCTTACCTCCGGAGAGCATCCTATCTTCGTCTTTCGCGTCTTTTGTAGTCTACATCTTAGCAAAACGCTTTCCCACTATGTCTGGCTAGGAAAAACTGTGCCAGCACAGAAAACATCTCCCATCGTGTTCTAGATGTTGCACGGATGTCTGCCAAGTGTTTGGCAGGAAGAAAAGTTGTCCAAAACAGCTTCCAATCGAATGTTCATGTGATTGGAAAAGTCAGGAGAGTGCAAAGGTACTGTTTTCTATCAGTTGGCAAGGTGCGCACACAATCCCAGTGTTGTACAGCTTGCTTCTTCACCTTCCCGAAGCTGCCGCTCTCGCCGGCTCCCGGAGCCGAAAAAGCGGCTTCTTCGCGCAAAGACGATTGTGCCGCTCACAGTGCTCTCCTTAGCGCGGCTTCTGCCGAAAGACGCCCGGCAGCGGCTCTTACCTCCGGAGAGCATCCTATCTTCGTCTTTCGCGTCTTTTGTAGTCTACATCTTAGCAAAACGCTTTCCCACTATGTCTGGCTAGGAAAAACTGTGCCAGCACAGAAAACATCTCCCATCGTGTTCTAGATGTTGCACGGATGTCTGCCAAGTGTTTGGCAGGAAGAAAAGAAAAGTTGTCCAAAACAGCTTCCAATCGAATGTTCATGTGATTGGAAAAGTCAGGAGAGTGCAAAGGTACTGTTTTCTATCAGTTGGCAAGGTGCGCACACAATCCCAGTGTTGTACAGCTTGCTTCTTCACCTTCCCGAAGCTGCCGCTCTCGCCGGCTCCCGGAGCCCAAGAAGCGGCTTCTTCGCGCAAAGACGATTGTGCCGCTCACAGTGCTCTCCTTAGCGCGGCTTCTGCCGAAAGACGCCCGGCAGCGGCTCTTACCTCCGGAGAGCATCCTACCTTCGTCTTTCGCGTCTTTTGTAGTCTACATCTTAGCAAAACGCTTTCCCACTATGTCTGGCTAGGAAAAACTGTGCCAGCACAGAAAACATCTCCCATCGTGTTCTAGATGTTGCACGGATGTCTGCCAAGTGTTTGGCAGGAAGAAAAGAAAAGTTGTCCAAAACAGCTTCCAATCGAATGTTCCTGTGATTGGAAAAGTCAGGAGAGTGCAAAGGTACTGTTTTCTATCAGTTGGCAAGGTGCGCACACAATCCCAGTGTTGTACAGCTTGCTTCTTCACCTTCCCGAAGCTGCCGCTCTCGCCGGCTCCCGGAGCCGAAAAAGCGGCTTCTTCGCGCAAAGACGATTGTGCCGCTCACAGTGCTCTCCTTAGCGCGGCTTCTGCCGAAAGACGCCCGGCAGCGGCTCTTACCTCCGGAGAGCATCCTATCTTCGTCTTTCGCGTCTTTTGTAGTCTACATCTTAGCAAAACGCTTTCCCACTATGTCTGGCTAGGAAAAACTGTGCCAGCACAGAAAACATCTCCCATCGTGTTCTAGATGTTGCACGGATGTCTGCCAAGTGTTTGGCAGGAAGAAAAGAAAAGTTGTCCAAAACAGCTTCCAATCGAATGTTCCTGTGATTGGAAAAGTCAGGAGAGTGCAAAGGTACTGTTTTCTATCAGTTGGCAAGGTGCGCACACAATCGCAGTGTTGTACAGCTTGCTTCTTCACCTTCCCGAAGCTGCCGCTCTCGCCGCCTGCCGGAGCCCAAGAAGCGGCTTCTTCGCGCAAAGACGATTGTGCCGCTCACAGTGCTCTCCTTAGCGCGGCTTCTGCCGAAAGACGCCCGGCAGCGGCTCTTACCTCCGGAGAGCATCCTATCTTCGTCTTTCGCGTCTTTTGTAGTCTACATCTTAGCAAAACGCTTTCCCACTATGTCTGGCTAGGAAAAACTGTGCCAGCACAGAAAACATCTCCCATCGTGTTCTAGATGTTGCACGGATGTCTGCCAAGTGTTTGGCAGGAAGAAAAGAAAAGTTGTCCAAAACAGCTTCCAATCGAATGTTCCTGTGATTGGAAAAGTCAGGAGAGTGCAAAGGTACTGTTTTCTATCAGTTGGCAAGGTGCGCACACAATCCCAGTGTTGTACAGCTTGCTTCTTCACCTTCCTGAAGCTGCCGCTCTCGCCGGCTGCCGGAGCCCAAGAAGCGGCTTCTTCGCGCAAAGACGATTGTGCCGCTCACAGTGCTCTCCTTAGCGCGGCTTCTGCCGAAAGACGCCCGGCAGCGGCTCTTACCTCCGGAGAGCATCCTATCTTCGTCTTTCGCGTCTTTTGTAGTCTACATCTTAGCAAAACGCTTTCCCACTATGTCTGGCTAGGAAAAACTGTGCCAGCACAGAAAACATCTCCCATCGTGTTCTAGATGTTGCACGGATGTCTGCCAAGTGTTTGGCAGGAAGAAAAGAAAAGTTGTCGAAAACAGCTTCCAATCGAATGTTCATGTGATTGGAAAAGTCAGGAGAGTGCAAAGGTACTGTTTTCTATCAGTTGGCAAGGTGCGCACACAATCCCAGTGTTGTACAGCTTGCTTCTTCACCTTCCCGAAGCTGCCGCTCTCGCCGGCTGCCGGAGCCGAAGAAGCGGCTTCTTCGCGCAAAGACGATTGCGCCGCTCACAGTGCTCTCCTTAGCGCGGCTTCTGCCTAAAGATGCCCGGCAGCGGCTCTTACCTCCGGAGAGCATCCTACCTTCGTCTTTAGCTCCTCTTCTCATCTACACCTCGGCAAAAAGCTTTTCCACTATGTCTGGCTAGGAAAAACTGTGCCAGCACAGAAAACATCTCCCATCGTGTTCTAGATGTTGCACGGATGTCTGCCAAGTGTTTGGCAGGAAGAAAAGTTGTCCAAAACAGCTTCCAATCGAATGTTCATGTGATTGGAAAAGTCAGGAGAGTGCAAAGGTACTGTTTTCTATCAGTTGGCAAGGTGCGCACACAATCCCAGTGTTGTACAGCTTGCTTCTTCACCTTCCCGAAGCTGCCGCTCTCGCCGGCTGCCGGAGCCCAAGAAGCGGCTTCTTCGCGCAAAGACGATTGTGCCGCTCACAGTGCTCTCCTTAGCGCGGCTTCTGCCGAAAGACGCCCGGCAGCGGCTCTTACCTCCGGAGAGCATCCTATCTTCGTCTTTCGCGTCTTTTGTAGTCTACATCTTAGCAAAACGCTTTCCCACTATGTCTGGCTAGGAAAAACTGTGCCAGCACAGAAAACATCTCCCATCGTGTTCTAGATGTTGCACGGATGTCTGCCAAGTGTTTGGCAGGAAGAAAAGTAAAGTTGTCCAAAACAGCTTCCAATCGAATGTTCATGTGATTGGAAAAGTCAGGAGAGTGCAAAGGTACTGTTTTCTATCAGTTGGCAAGGTGCGCACACAATCCCAGTGTAGCACAGCTTGCTTCTTCACCTTCCCGAAGCTGCCGCTCTCGCCGGCTGCCGGAGCCGAAGAAGCGGCTTCTTCGCGCAAAGACGATTGCGCCGCTCACAGTGCTCTCCTTAGCGCGGCTTCTGCCTAAAGACGCCCGGCAGCGGCTCTTACCTCCGGAGAGCATCCTACCTTCGTCTTTAGCTCCTCTTCTCATCTACACCTCGGCAAAAAGCTTTTCCACTATGTCTGGCTAGGAAAAACTGTGCCAGCACAGAAAACATCTCCCATCGTGTTCTAGATGTTGCACGGATGTCTGCCAAGTGTTTGGCAGGAAGAAAAGTTGTCCAAAAAAGCTTCCAATCGAATGTTCCTGTGATTGGAAAAGTCAGGAGAGTGCAAAGGTACTGTTTTCTATCAGTTGGCAAGGTGCGCACACAATCCCAGTGTTGTACAGCTTGCTTCTTCACCTTCCCGAAGCTGCCGCTCTCGCCGGCTGCCGGAGCCCAAGAAGCGGCTTCTTCGCGCAAAGACGATTGTGCCGCTCACAGTGCTCTCCTTAGCGCGGCTTCTGCCGAAAGACGCCCGGCAGCGGCTCTTACCTCCGGAGAGCATCCTACCTTCCTCTTTAGCTCCTCTTCTCATCTACACCTCGGCAACAAGCTTTTCCACTATGTCTGGCTAGGAAAAACTGTGCCAGCACAGAAAACATCTCCCCTCGTGTTCTAGAAGTTGCACGGATGTCTGCCAAGTGTTTGGCAGGAAGAAAAGAAAAGTTGTCCAAAACAGCTTCCAATCGAATGTTCCTGTGATTGGAAAAGTCAGGAGAGTGCAAAGGTACTGTTTTCTATCAGTTGGCAAGGTGCGCACACAATCCCAGTGTTGTACAGCTTGCTTCTTCACCTTCCCGAAGCTGCCGCTCTCGCCGGCTGCCGGAGCCCAAGAAGCGGCTTCTTCGCGCAAAGACGATTGTGCCGCTCACAGTGCTCTCCTTAGCGCGGCTTCTGCCGAAAGACGCCCGGCAGCGGCTCTTACCTTCGGAGAGCATCCTACCTTCCTCTTTAGCTCCTCTTCTCATCTACACCTCGGCAACAAGCTTTTCCACTATGTCTGGCTAGGAAAAACTGTGCCAGCACAGAAAACATCTCCCATCGTGTTCTAGAAGTTGCACGGATGTCTGCCAAGTGTTTGGCAGGAAGAAAAGAAAAGTTGTCCAAAACAGCTTCCAATCGAATGTTCCTGTGATTGGAAAAGTCAGGAGAGTGCAAAGGTACTGTTTTCTATCAGTTGGCAAGGTGCGCACACAATCGCAGTGTTGTACAGCTTGCTTCTTCACCTTCCCGAAGCTGCCGCTCTCGCCGGCTGCCGGAGCCCAAGAAGCGGCTTCTTCGCGCAAAGACGATTGTGCCGCTCACAGCGCTCTCCTTAGCGCAGCTTCTGCCGAAAGACGCCCGGCAGCGGCTCTTACCTCCGGAGAGCATCCTACCTTCCTCTTTAGCTCCTCTTCTCATCTACACCTCGGCAACAAGCTTTTCCACTATGTCTGGCTAGGAAAAACTGTGCCAGCACAGAAAACATCTCCCATCGTGTTCTAGAAGTTGCACGGATGTCTGCCAAGTGTTTGGCAGGAAGAAAAGAAAAGTTGTCCAAAACAGCTTCCAATCGAATGTTCCTGTGATTGGAAAAGTCAGGAGAGTGCAAAGGTACTGTTTTCTATCAGTTGGCAAGGTGCGCACACAATCCCAGTGTTGTACAGCTTGCTTCTTCACCTTCCCGAAGCTGCCGCTCTCGCCGGCTGCCGGAGCCCAAGAAGCGGCTTCTTCGCGCAAAGACGATTGTGCCGCTCACAGCGCTCTCCTTAGCGCGGCTTCTGCCGAAAGACGCCCGGCAGCGGCTCTTACCTCCGGAGAGCATCCTACCTTCCTCTTTAGCTCCTCTTCTCATCTACACCTCGGCAACAAGCTTTTCCACTATGTCTGGCTAGGAAAAACTGTGCCAGCACAGAAAACATCTCCCCTCGTGTTCTAGAAGTTGCACGGATGTCTGCCAAGTGTTTGGCAGGAAGAAAAGAAAAGTTGTCCAAAACAGCTTCCAATCGAATGTTCCTGTGATTGGAAAAGTCAGGAGAGTGCAAAGGTACTGTTTTCTATCAGTTGGCAAGGTGCGCACACAATCCCAGTGTTGTACAGCTTGCTTCTTCACCTTCCCGAAGCTGCCGCTCTCGCCGGCTGCCGGAGCCCAAGAAGCGGCTTCTTCGCGCAAAGACGATTGTGCCGCTCACAGTGCTCTCCTTAGCGCGGCTTCTGCCGAAAGACGCCCGGCAGCGGCTCTTACCTCCGGAGAGCATCCTACCTTCCTCTTTAGCTCCTCTTCTCATCTACACCTCGGCAACAAGCTTTTCCACTATGTCTGGCTAGGAAAAACTGTGCCAGCACAGAAAACATCTCCCCTCGTGTTCTAGAAGTTGCACGGATGTCTGCCAAGTGTTTGGCAGGAAGAAAAGAAAAGTTGTCCAAAACAGCTTCCAATCGAATGTTCCTGTGATTGGAAAAGTCAGGAGAGTGCAAAGGTACTGTTTTCTATCAGTTGGCAAGGTGCGCACACAATCCCAGTGTTGTACAGCTTGCTTCTTCACCTTCCCGAAGCTGCCGCTCTCGCAGTACCAACAGTACCCTAGGAAGGTAAATCAGCCGGGTATTAGGGTTCTTCCTAAGGAAAAAGCTGTGAAAGCAGCCATGTTGTGGCACTTTTGCACTCCCTTTTGGATGCCTTTCACAGCTCCAGTGTGCCTGGAGGTCTGGGCTTCCTGATTTTAAAAATCCTAGCACAAGGCCTACCTAACCCCAACCCGACGACGAGAAAGGCAAATCAGCCAGGAATTAGGGATGTCCCCAAGGAAATAGCTGTGGAGGCAGGCATGTGGTGTTACTTTTGTGCTCTTCTTGGATGGTCCCTCGCAGGTGCTGTGTTCTTGGAACTCAGGGCTTTCTGGTTAAAAAACTCTAACCCTAGGCCTAACTCAAACCTCAACGCTAGGAAGGAAAATCAGCCTATGGTTGGGGATGGTCTCATGGAAATAGCAGTGGAGGCAGCCAAGTTGTGTCACTTTTGCGCTCCCCTTGGGATGCCTTGAACAGCTGCAGTGTGCCTGGAGCACAGGGCTTCCTGGTTTTAAAAGTCCTTGGCCCAAGCCAAACAGTAACCCTAGGAAGGTAAATCAGCCGGGTATTAGGGTTCTTCCTAAGGAAAAAGCTGTGAAAGCAGCCATGTTGTGGCACTTTTGCACTCCCTTTTGGATGCCTTTCACAGCTCCAGTGTGCCTGGAGGTCTGGGCTTCCTGATTTTAAAAATCCTAGCACAAGGCCTACCTAACCCCAACCCGACGACGAGAAAGGCAAATCAGCCAGGAATTAGGGATGTCCCCAAGGAAATAGCTGTGGAGGCAGGCATGTGGTGTTACTTTTGTGCTCTTCTTGGGTAGTCCTTCGCAGCTGCTGTGTTCTTGGACCTCAGGGCTTTCTGGTTAAAGAACACTAATCCTAGGCCTAACTCAAACCTCAACGCTAGGAAGGAAAATCAGCCTATGGTTGGGGATGGTCTCATGGAAATAGCAGTGGAGGCAGCCAAGTTGTGTCACTTTTGCGCTCCCCTTGGGATGCCTTGAACAGCTGCAGTGTGCCTGGAGCACAGGGCTTCCTGGTTTTAAAAGTCCTAGGCCCAAGCCTAACAGTAACCCTAGGAAGATAAATCAGCGGGGTATTAGGGTTCTTCCTAAGGAAAAAGCTGTGAAAGCAGCCATGTTGTGGCACTTTTGCACTCCCTTTTGGATGCCTTTCACAGCTCCAGTATTCCTGGAGGTCTGGGCTTCCTGGTTTTAAAAATCCTAGCACAAGGCCTACCTAACCCCAACCCGACGACGAGAAAGGCAAATCAGCCAGGAATTAGGGATGTCCCCAAGGAAATAGCTGTGGAGGCAGGCATGTGGTGGTACTTTTGTGCTCTTCTTGGGTGGTCCCTCGCAGGTGCTCTGTTCTTGGAACACAGGGCTTTCTGGTTAAAAAACTCTAACCCTAGGCCTAACTCAAACCTCAACGCTAGGAAGGAAAATCAGCCTAAGTTTGGGGATGGTCTCATGGAAATAGCAGTGGAGGCAGCCAAGTTGTGTCACTTTTGCGCTCCCCTTGGGATGCCTTGAACAGCTGCAGTGTGCCTGGAGCACAGGGCTTCCTGGTTTTAAAAGTCCTTGGCCCAAGCCTAACACTAACCCTAGGAAGATAAATCAGCGGGGTATTAGGGTTCTTCCTAAGGAAAAAGCTGTGAAAGCAGCCATGTTGTGGCACTTTTGCACTCCCTTTTGGATGCCTTTCACAGCTCCAGTGTGCCTGGAGGTCTGGGCTTCCTGATTTTAGAAATCCTAGCACAAGGCCTACCTAACCCCAACCCGACGACGAGAAAGGCAAATCAGCCAGGAATTAGGGATGTCCCCAAGGAAATAGCTGTGGAGGCAGGCATGTTGTGGTACTTTTGTGCTCTTCTTGGGTAGTCCTTCGCAGCTGCTGTATTCTTGGAACTCAGGGCTTTCTGGTTGAAAGAACTCTAACCCTAGGCTTAACTCAAACCTCAACGCTAGGAAGGAAAATCAGCCTATGGTTGGGGATGGTCTCATGGAAATAGCAGTGGAGGCAGCCAAGTTGTGTCACTTTTGCACTCCCCTTGGGATGCCTTGAACAGCTGCAGTGTGCCTGGAGCACAGGGCTTCCTGGTTTTAAAAGTCCTAGGCCCAAGCCTAACAGTAACCCTAGGAAGGTAAATCAGCGGGGTATTAGGGTTCTTCCTAAGGAAAAAGCTGTGAAAGCAGCCATGTTGTGGCACTTTTGCACTCCCTTTTGGATGCCTTTCACAGCTCCAGTGTGCCTGGAGGTCTGGGCTTCCTGATTTTCAAAATCCTAGCACAAGGCCTACCTAACCCCAACCCGACGACGAGAAAGGCAAATCAGCCAGGAATTAGGGATGTCCCCAAGGAAATAGCTGTGGAGGCAGGCATGTGGTGGTACTTTTGTGCTCTTCTTGGGTAGTCCTTCGCAGCTGCTGTGTTCTTGGAACTCAGGGCTTTCAGGTTAAAAGAACACTAACCATAGGCCTAACTCAAACCTCAACGCTAGGAAGGAAAACCAGCCTAAGGTTGGGGATGGTCTCATGGAAATAGCAGTGGAGGCAGCCAAGTTGTGTAACTTTTGCGCTCCCCTTGGGATGCCTTGAACAGCTGCAGTGTGCCTGGAGCACAAGGCTTCCTGGTTTTAAAAGTCCTTGGCCCAAGCCTAACAGTAACCCTAGGAAGGGAAATCAGCCGGGTATTAGGGTTCTTCCTAAGGAAAAAGCTGTGAAAGCAGCCATGTTGTGGCACTTTTGCACTCCCTTTTGGATGCCTTTCACAGCTCCAGTATGCCTGGAGGTCTGGGCTTTCTGATTTTAAAAATCCTAGCACAAGGCCTACCTAACCCCAACCCGACGACGAGAAAGGCAAATCAGCCAGGAATTAGGGATGTCCCCAAGGAAATAGCTGTGGAGGCAGGCATGTTGTGGTACTTTTGTGCTCTTCTTGGGTGGTCCTTCGCAGCTGCTGTGTTCTTGGAACTCAGGGCTTTCTGGTTAAAAAACTCTAACCCTAGGCCTAACTCAAACCTCAACGCTAGGGAGGAAAATCAGCCTATGGTTGGGGATGGTCTCATGGAAATAGCAGTGGAGGCAGCCAAGTTGTGTCACTTTTGCGCTCCCCTTGGGATGCCTTGAACAGCTGCAGTGTGCCTGGAGCACAGGGCTTCCTGGTTTTAAATGTCCTTGGCCCAAGCCTAACAGTAACCCTAGGAAGGTAAATCAGCCGGGTATTAGGGTTCTTCCTAAGGAAAAAGCTGTGAAAGCAGCCATGTTGTGGCACTTTTGCACTCCCTTTTGGATGCCTTTCACAGCTCCAGTATGCCTGGAGGTCTGGGCTTCCTGATTTTCAAAATCCTAGCACAACGCCTACCTAACCCCAACCCGACGACGAGAAAGGCAAATCAGCCAGGAATTAGGGATGTCCCCAAGGAAATAGCTGTGGAGGCAGGCATGTTGTGGTACTTTTGTGCTCTTCTTGGGTAGTCCTTCGCAGCTGCTGTGTTCTTGGAACTCAGGGCTTTCAGGTTAAAAGAACACTAACCATAGGCCTAACTCAAAACTCAACGCTAGGAAGGAAAACCAGCCTATGGTTGGGGATGGTCTCATGGAAATAGCAGTGGAGGCAGCCAAGTTGTGTCACTTTTGCGCTCCCGTTGGGATGCCTTGAACAGCTGCAGTGTGCCTGGAGCACAGGGCTTCCTGCTTTTCAAAGTCCTTGGCCCAAGCCTAACAGTAACCCTAGGAAGGTAAATCAGCTGGGTATTAGGGTTCTTCCTAAGGAAAAAGCTGTGAAAGCAGCCATGTTGTGGCACTTTTGCACTCCCTTTTGGATGCCTTTCACAGCTCCAGTGTGCCTGGAGGTCTGGGCTTCCTGATTTTAAAAATCCTAGCACAAGGCCTACCTAACCCCAACCCGACGACGAGAAAGGTAAATCAGCCAGGAATTAGGGATGTCCCCAAGGAAATAGCTGTGGAGGCAGGCATGTGGTGGTACTTTTGTGCTCTTCTTGGGTAGTCCTTCGCAGCTGCTGTGTTCTTGGAACTCAGGGCTTTCAGGTTAAAAGAACACTTATCATAGGCCTAACTCAAACCTCAACGCTAGGAAGGAAAATCAGCCTATGGTTGGGGATGGTCTCATGGGAATAGCAGTGGAGGCAGCCAAGTTGTGTCACTTTTGCGCTCCCCTTGGGATGCCTTGAACAGCTGCAGTGTGCCTGGAGCACAGGGCTTCCTGGTTTTAAAAGTCCTTGGCCCAAGCCTAACAGTAACCCTAGGAAGGTAAATCAGCCGGGTATTAGGGTTCTTCCTAAGGAAAAAGCTGTGAAAGCAGCCATGTTGTGGCACTTTTGCACTCCCTTTTGGATGCCTTTCACAGCTCCAGTGTGCCTGGAGGTCTGGGCTTCCTGATTTTCAAAATCCTAGCACAAGGCCTACCTAACCCCAACCCGACGACGAGAAAGGGAAATCAGCCAGGAATTAGGGATGTCCCCAAGGAAATAGCTGTGGAGGCAGGCATGTGGTGTTACTTTTGTGCTCTTCTTGGGTAGTCCTTCGCAGCTGCTGTATTCTTGGAACTCAGGGCTTTCTGGTTAAAAAACTCTAACCCTAGGCCTAACTCAAACCTCAACGCTAGGAAGGAAAATCAGCCTATGGTTGGGGATGGTCTCATGGAAATAGCAGTGGAGGCAGCCAAGTTGTGTCACTTTTGCGCTCCCCTTGGGATGCCTTGAACAGCTGCAGTGTGCCTGGAGCACAGGGCTTCCTGGTTTTAAAAGTCCTTGGCCCAAGCCTAACAGTAACCCTAGGAAGGTAAATCAGCCGGGTATTAGGGTTCTTCCTAAGGAAAAAGCTGTGAAAGCAGCCATGTTGTGGCACTTTTGCACTCCCTTTTGGATGCCTTTCACAGCTCCAGTGTGCCTGGAGGTCTGGGCTTCCTGATTTTCAAAATCCTAGCACAAGGCCTACCTAACCCCAACCCGACGACGAGAAAGGCAAATCAGCCAGGAATTAGGGATGTCCCCAAGGAAATAGCTGTGGAGGCAGGCATGTGGTGGTACTTTTGTGCTCTTCTTGGGTAGTCCTTCGCAGCTGCTGTGTTCTTGGAACTCAGGGCTTTCAGGTTAAAAGAACACTAACCATAGGCCTAACTCAAAACTCAACGCTAGGAAGGAAAATCAGCCTATGGTTGGGGATGGTCTCATGGAAATAGCAGTGGAGGCAGCCAAGTTGTGTCACTTTTGCGCTCCCCTTGGGATGCCTTGAACAGCTGCAGTGTGCCTGGAGCACAGGGCTTCCTGGTTTTAAAAGTCCTTGGCCCAAGCCTAACACTAACCCTAGGAAGGTAAATCAGCCGGGTATTAGGGTTCTTCCTAAGGAAAAAGCTGTGAAAGCAGCCATGTTGTGGCACTTTTGCACTCCCTTTTGGATGCCTTTCACAGCTCCAGTGTGCCTGGAGGTCTGGGCTTCCTGATTTTCAAAATCCTAGCACAAGGCCTACCTAACCCCAACCCGACGACGAGAAAGGCAAATCAGCCAGGAATTAGGGATGTCCCCAAGGAAATAGCTGTGGAGGCAGGCATGTTGTGGTACTTTTGTGCTCTTCTTGGGTAGTCCTTCGCAGCTGCTGTGTTCTTGGAACTCAGGGCTTTCAGGTTAAAAGAACACTAACCATAGGCCTAACTCAAACCTCAACGCTAGGAAGGAAAATCAGCCTATGGTTGGGGATGGTCTCATGGGAATAGCAGTGGAGGCAGCCAAGTTGTGTCACTTTTGCGCTCCCCTTGGGATGCCTTGAACAGCTGCAGTGTTCCTGGAGCACAGGGCTTCCTGGTTTTAAAAGTCCTTGGCCCAAGCCTAACAGTAACCCTAGGAAGGTAAATCAGCCGGGTATTAGGGTTCTTCCTAAGGAAAAAGCTGTGAAAGCAGCCATGTTGTGGCACTTTTGCACTCCCTTTTGGATGCCTTTCACAGCTCCAGTATGCCTGGAGGTCTGGGCTTCCTGATTTTAAAAATCCTAGCACAAGGCCTACCTAACCCCAACCCGACGACGAGAAAGGCAAATCAGCCAGGAATTAGGGATGTCCCCAAGGAAATAGCTGTGGAGGCAGGCATGTTGTGGTACTTTTGTGCTCTTCTTGGGTAGTCCTTCGCAGCTGCTGTGTTCTTGGAACTCAGGGCTTTCTGGTTAACAAACTCTAACCCTAGGCCTAACTCAAACCTCAACGCTAGGAAGGAAAATCAGCCTATGGTTGGGGATGGTCTCATGGAAATAGCAGTGGAGGCAGCCAAGTTGTGTCACTTTTGCGCTCCCGTTGGGATGCCTTGAACAGCTGCAGTGTGCCTGGAGCACAGGGCTTCCTGGTTTTAAAAGTCCTTGGCCCAAGCCTAACAGTAACCCTAGGAAGGTAAATCAGCCGGGTATTAGGGTTCTTCCTAAGGAAAAAGCTGTGAAAGCAGCCATGTTGTGGCACTTTTGCACTCCCTTTTGGATGCCTTTCACAGCTCCAGTGTGCCTGGAGGTCTGGGCTTTCTGATTTTAAAAATCCTAGCACAAGGCCTACCTAACCCCAACCCGACGACGAGAAAGGCAAATCAGCCCGGAATTAGGGATGTCCCCAAGGAAATAGCTGTGGAGGCAGGCATGTGGTGGTACTTTTGTGCTCTTCTTGGGTAGTCCTTCGCAGCTGCTGTGTTCTTGGAACTCAGGGCTTTCAGGTTAAAAGAACACTAACCATAGGCCTAACTCAAACCTCAACGCTAGGAAGGAAAACCAGCCTAAGGTTGGGGATGGTCTCATGGAAATAGCAGTGGAGGCAGCCAAGTTGTGTAACTTTTGCGCTCCCCTTGGGATGCCTTGAACAGCTGCAGTGTGCCTGGAGCGCAAGGCTTCCTGGTTTTAAAAGTCCTTGGCCCAAGCCTAACAGTAACCCTAGGAAGGGAAATCAGCCGGGTATTAGGGTTCTTCCTAAGGAAAAAGCTGTGAAAGCAGCCATGTTGTGGCACTTTTGCACTCCCTTTTGGATGCCTTTCACAGCTCCAGTGTGCCTGGAGGTCTGGGCTTTCTGATTTTAAAAATCCTAGCACAAGGCCTACCTAACCCCAACCCGACGACGAGAAAGGCAAATCAGCCAGGAATTAGGGATGTCCCCAAGGAAATAGCTGTGGAGGCAGGCATGTTGTGGTACTTTTGTGCTCTTCTTGGGTGGTCCTTCGCAGCTGCTGTGTTCTTGGAACTCAGGGCTTTCTGGTTAAAAAACTCTAACCCTAGGCCTAACTCAAACCTCAACGCTAGGGAGGAAAATCAGCCTATGGTTGGGGATGGTCTCATGGAAATAGCAGTGGAGGCAGCCAAGTTGTGTCACTTTTGCGCTCCCCTTGGGATGCCTTGAACAGCTGCAGTGTGCCTGGAGCACAGGGCTTCCTGGTTTTAAATGTCCTTGGCCCAAGCCTAACAGTAACCCTAGGAAGGTAAATCAGCCGGGTATTAGGGTTCTTCCTAAGGAAAAAGCTGTGAAAGCAGCCATGTTGTGGCACTTTTGCACTCCCTTTTGGATGCCTTTCACAGCTCCAGTATGCCTGGAGGTCTGGGCTTCCTGATTTTCAAAATCCTAGCACAACGCCTACCTAACCCCAACCCGACGACGAGAAAGGCAAATCAGCCAGGAATTAGGGATGTCCCCAAGGAAATAGCTGTGGAGGCAGGCATGTTGTGGTACTTTTGTGCTCTTCTTGGGTAGTCCTTCGCAGCTGCTGTGTTCTTGGAACTCAGGGCTTTCAGGTTAAAAGAACACTAACCATAGGCCTAACTCAAAACTCAACGCTAGGAAGGAAAACCAGCCTAAGGTTGGGGAGGGTCTCATGGAAATAGCAGTGGAGGCAGCCAAGTTGTGTCACTTTTGCGCTCCCCTTGGGATGCCTTGAACAGCTGCAGTGTGCCTGGAGCACAGGGCTTCCTGGTTTTAAAAGTCCTTGGCCCAAGCCTAACAGTAACCCTAGGAAGGTAAATCAGCTGGGTATTAGGGTTCTTCCTAAGGAAAAAGCTGTGAAAGCAGCCATGTTGTGGCACTTTTGCACTCCCTTTTGGATGCCTTTCACAGCTCCAGTGTGCCTGGAGGTCTGGGCTTCCTGATTTTAAAAATCCTAGCACAAGGCCTACCTAACACCAACCCGACGACGAGAAAGGTAAATCAGCCAGGAATTAGGGATGTCCCCAAGGAAATAGCTGTGGAGGCAGGCATGTTGTGGTACTTTTGTGCTCTTCTTGGGTAGTCCTTCGCAGCTGCTGTGTTCTTGGAACTCAGGGCTTTCAGGTTAAAAGAACACTTATCATAGGCCTAACTCAAACCTCAACGCTAGGAAGGAAAATCAGCCTATGGTTGGGGATGGTCTCATGGGAATAGCAGTGGAGGCAGCCAAGTTGTGTCACTTTTGCGCTCCCGTTGGGATGCCTTGAACAGCTGCAGTGTGCCTGGAGCACAGGGCTTCCTGGTTTTAAAAGTCCTTGGCCCAAGCCTAACAGTAACCCTAGGAAGGTAAATCAGCCGGGTATTAGGGTTCTTCCTAAGGAAAAAGCTGTGAAAGCAGCCATGTTGTGGCACTTTTGCACTCCCTTTTGGATGCCTTTCACAGCTCCAGTGTGCCTGGAGGTCTGGGCTTCCTGATTTTCAAAATCCTAGCACAAGGCCTACCTAACCCCAACCCGACGACGAGAAAGGCAAATCAGCCAGGAATTAGGGATGTCCCCAAGGAAATAGCTGTGGAGGCAGGCATGTGGTGGTACTTTTGTGCTCTTCTTGGGTAGTCCTTCGCAGCTGCTGTATTCTTGGAACTCAGGGCTTTCTGGTTAAA
Organism: Melospiza georgiana; assembly: GCF_028018845.1. Classification (NCBI taxonomy): domain Eukaryota; kingdom Metazoa; phylum Chordata; class Aves; order Passeriformes; family Passerellidae; genus Melospiza; species Melospiza georgiana. The sequence continues at coordinate 3,523,877 of NC_080459.1, forward strand.
AAACTCTAACCCTAGGCCTAACTCAAACCTCAACGCTAGGAAGGAAAATCAGCCTATGGTTGGGGATGGTCTCATGGAAATAGCAGTGGAGGCAGCCAAGTTGTGTCACTTTTGCGCTCCCCTTGGGATGCCTTGAACAGCTGCAGTGTGCCTGGAGCACAGGGCTTCCTGGTTTTAAAAGTCCTTGGCCCAAGCCTAACAGTAACCCTAGGAAGGTAAATCAGCCGGGTATTAGGGTTCTTCCTAAGGAAAAAGCTGTGAAAGCAGCCATGTTGTGGCACTTTTGCACTCCCTTTTGGATGCCTTTCACAGCTCCAGTGTGCCTGGAGGTCTGGGCTTTCTGATTTTAAAAATCCTAGCACAAGGCCTACCTAACCCCAACCCGACGACGAGAAAGGCAAATCAGCCAGGAATTAGGGATGTCCCCAAGGAAATAGCTGTGGAGGCAGGCATGTGGTGGTACTTTTGTGCTCTTCTTGGGTAGTCCTTCGCAGCTGCTGTGTTCTTGGAACTCAGGGCTTTCAGGTTAAAAGAACACTAACCATAGGCCTAACTCAAAACTCAACGCTAGGAAGGAAAATCAGCCTATGGTTGGGGATGGTCTCATGGAAATAGCAGTGGAGGCAGCCAAGTTGTGTCACTTTTGCGCTCCCCTTGGGATGCCTTGAACAGCTGCAGTGTGCCTGGAGCACAGGGCTTCCTGGTTTTAAAAGTCCTTGGCCCAAGCCTAACACTAACCCTAGGAAGGTAAATCAGCCGGGTATTAGGGTTCTTCCTAAGGAAAAAGCTGTGAAAGCAGCCATGTTGTGGCACTTTTGCACTCCCTTTTGGATGCCTTTCACAGCTCCAGTGTGCCTGGAGGTCTGGGCTTCCTGATTTTCAAAATCCTAGCACAAGGCCTACCTAACCCCAACCCGACGACGAGAAAGGCAAATCAGCCAGGAATTAGGGATGTCCCCAAGGAAATAGCTGTGGAGGCAGGCATGTTGTGGTACTTTTGTGCTCTTCTTGGGTAGTCCTTCGCAGCTGCTGTGTTCTTGGAACTCAGGGCTTTCAGGTTAAAAGAACACTAACCCTAGGCCTAACTCAAACCTCAACGCTAGGAAGGAAAATCAGCCTATGGTTGGGGATGGTCTCATGGGAATAGCAGTGGAGGCAGCCAAGTTGTGTCACTTTTGCGCTCCCGTTGGGATGCCTTGAACAGCTGCAGTGTTCCTGGAGCACAGGGCTTCCTGGTTTTAAAAGTCCTTGGCCCAAGCCTAACAGTAACCCTAGGAAGGTAAATCAGCCGGGTATTAGGGTTCTTCCTAAGGAAAAAGCTGTGAAAGCAGCCATGTTGTGGCACTTTTGCACTCCCTTTTGGATGCCTTTCACAGCTCCAGTGTGCCTGGAGGTCTGGGCTTTCTGATTTTAAAAATCCTAGCACAAGGCCTACCTAACCCCAACCCGACGACGAGAAAGGCAAATCAGCCAGGAATTAGGGATGTCCCCAAGGAAATAGCTGTGGAGGCAGGCATGTGGTGGTACTTTTGTGCTCTTCTTGGGTAGTCCTTCGCAGCTGCTGTGTTCTTGGACCTCAGGGCTTTCTGGTTAAAAAACTCTAACCCTAGGCCTAACTCAAACCTCAACGCTAGGAAGGAAAATCAGCCTATGGTTCAGGATGGTCTCATGGAAATAGCAGTGGAGGCAGCCAAGTTGTGTCACTTTTGCACTCCCGTTGGGATGCCTTGAACAGCTGCAGTGTTCCTGGAGCACAGGGCTTCCTGGTTTTAAAAGTCCTTGGCCCAAACCTAACAGTAACCCTAGGAAGGTAAATCAGCCGGGTATTAGGGTTCTTCCTAAGGAAAAAGCTGTGAAAGCAGCCATGTTGTGGCACTTTTGCACTCCCTTTTGGATGCCTTTCACAGCTCCAGTGTGCCTGGAGGTCTGGGCTTCCTGATTTTCAAAATCCTAGCACAAGGCCTACCTAACCCCAACCCGACGACGAGAAAGGTAAATCAGCCAGGAATTAGGGATGTCCCCAAGGAAATAGCTGTGGAGGCAGGCATGTGGTGGTACTTTTGTGCTCTTCTTGGGTAGTCCTTCGCAGCTGCTGTGTTCTTGGAACTCAGGGCTTTCTGGTTAAAGAACACTAACCATAGGCCTAACTCAAACCTCAACGCTAGGAAGGAATATCAGCCTAAGGTTGGGGATGGTCTCATGGAAATAGCAGTGGAGGCAGCCAAGTTGTGTCACTTTTGCACTCCCGCTGGGATGCCTTGAACAGCTGCAGTGTTCCTGGAGCACAGGGCTTCCTGGTTTTCAAAGTCCTTGGCCCAAGCCTAACAGTAACCCTAGGAAGGTAAATCAGCCGGGTATTAGGGTTCTTCCTAAGGAAAAAGCTGTGAAAGCAGCCATGTTGTGGCACTTTTGCACTCCCTTTTGGATGCCTTTCACAGCTCCAGTATGCCTGGAGGTCTGGGCTTCCTGATTTTAAAAATCGTAGCACAAGGCCTACCTAACCCCAACCCGACGACGAGAAAGGCAAATCAGCCAGGAATTAGGGATGTCCCCAAGGAAATAGCTGTGGAGGCAGGCATGTGGTGGTACTTTTGTGCTCTTCTTGGGTAGTCCTTCGCAGCTGCTGTGTTCTTGGAACTCAGGGCTTTCAGGTTAAAAGAACACTAACCATAGGCCTAACTCAAAACTCAACGCTAGGAAGGAAAACCAGCCTAAGGTTGGGGATGGTCTCATGGAAATAGCAGTGGAGGCAGCCAAGTTGTGTCACTTTTGCGCTCCCCTTGGGATGCCTTGAACAGCTGCAGTGTGCCTGGAGCACAGGGCTTCCTGGTTTTAAAAGTCCTTGGCCCAAGCCTAACAGTAACCCTAGGAAGGGAAATCAGCCGGGTATTAGGGTTCTTCCTAAGGAAAAAGCTGTGAAAGCAGCCATGTTGTGGCACTTTTGCACTCCCTTTTGGATGCCTTTCACAGCTCCAGTGTGCCTGGAGGTCTGGGCTTTCTGATTTTAAAAATCCTAGCACAAGGCCTACCTAACCCCAACCCGACGACGAGAAAGGCAAATCAGCCAGGAATTAGGGATGTCCCCAAGGAAATAGCTGTGGAGGCAGGCATGTTGTGGTACTTTTGTGCTCTTCTTGGGTGGTCCTTCGCAGCTGCTGTGTTCTTGGAACTCAGGGCTTTCTGGTTAAAAAACTCTAACCCTAGGCCTAACTCAAACCTCAACGCTAGGGAGGAAAATCAGCCTATGGTTGGGGATGGTCTCATGGAAATAGCAGTGGAGGCAGCCAAGTTGTGTCACTTTTGCACTCCCGTTGGGATGCCTTGAACAGCTGCAGTGTGCCTGGAACACAGGGCTTCCTGGTTTTAAAAGTCCTTGGCCCAAGCCTAACAGTAACCCTAGGAAGGTAAATCAGCCGGGTATTAGGGTTCTTCCTAAGGAAAAAGCTGTGAAAGCAGCCATGTTGTGGCACTTTTGCACTCCCTTTTGGATGCCTTTCACAGCTCCAGTGTGCCTGGAGGTCTGGGCTTCCTGATTTTAAAAATCAGGAAAAAAGCTTTTTTTTTAAAAAGCTTTTCCACTATGTCTGGCTAGTAAAAACTGTGCCAGCACAGAAAACATCTCCCATCGTGTTCTAGAAGTTGCACGGATGTCTGCCAAGTGTTTGGCAGGAAGAAAAGAAAAGTTGTCCAAAACAGCTTCCAATCGAATGTTCCTGTGATTGGAAAAGTCAGGAGAGTGCAAAGGTACTGTTTTCTATCAGTTGGCAAGGTGCGCACACAATCCCAGTGTTGTACAGCTTGCTTCTTCACCTTCCCGAAGCTGCCGCTCTCGCCGGCTGCCGGAGCCCAAGAAGCGGCTTCTTCGCGCAAAGACGATTGTGCCGCTCACAGTGCTCTCCTTAGCGCGGCTTCTGCCGAAAGACGCCCGGCAGCGGCTCTTACCTCCGGAGAGCATCCTACCTTCCTCTTTAGCTCCTCTTCTCATCTACACCTCGGCAACAAGCTTTTCCACTATGTCTGGCTAGGAAAAACTGTGCCAGCACAGAAAACATCTCCCCTCGTGTTCTAGAAGTTGCACGGATGTCTGCCAAGTGTTTGGCAGGAAGAAAAGAAAAGTTGTCCAAAACAGCTTCCAATCGAATGTTCCTGTGATTGGAAAAGTCAGGAGAGTGCAAAGGTACTGTTTTCTATCAGTTGGCAAGGTGCGCACACAATCCCAGTGTTGTACAGCTTGCTTCTTCACCTTCCCGAAGCTGCCGCTCTCGCCGGCTGCCGGAGCCCAAGAAGCGGCTTCTTCGCGCAAAGACGATTGTGCCGCTCACAGCGCTCTCCTTAGCGCGGCTTCTGCCGAAAGACGCCCGGCAGCGGCTCTTACCTCCGGAGAGCATCCTACCTTCCTCTTTAGCTCCTCTTCTCATCTACACCTCGGCAACAAGCTTTTCCACTATGTCTGGCTAGGAAAAACTGTGCCAGCACAGAAAACATCTCCCCTCGTGTTCTAGAAGTTGCACGGATGTCTGCCAAGTGTTTGGCAGGAAGAAAAGAAAAGTTGTCCAAAACAGCTTCCAATCGAATGTTCCTGTGATTGGAAAAGTCAGGAGAGTGCAAAGGTACTGTTTTCTATCAGTTGGCAAGGTGCGCACACAATCCCAGTGTTGTACAGCTTGCTTCTTCACCTTCCCGAAGCTGCCGCTCTCGCCGGCTGCCGGAGCCCAAGAAGCGGCTTCTTCGCGCAAAGACGATTGTGCCGCTCACAGTGCTCTCCTTAGCGCGGCTTCTGCCGAAAGATGCCCGGCAGCGGCTCTTACCTCCGGAGAGCATCCTACCTTCCTCTTTAGCTCCTCTTCTCATCTACACCTCGGCAACAAGCTTTTCCACTATGTCTGGCTAGGAAAAACTGTGCCAGCACAGAAAACATCTCCCCTCGTGTTCTAGAAGTTGCACGGATGTCTGCCAAGTGTTTGGCAGGAAGAAAAGAAAAGTTGTCCAAAACAGCTTCCAATCGAATGTTCCTGTGATTGGAAAAGTCAGGAGAGTGCAAAGGTACTGTTTTCTATCAGTTGGCAAGGTGCGCACACAATCCCAGTGTTGTACAGCTTGCTTCTTCACCTTCCCGAAGCTGCCGCTCTCGCCGGCTGCCGGAGCCCAAGAAGCGGCTTCTTCGCGCAAAGACGATTGTGCCGCTCACAGCGCTCTCCTTAGCGCGGCTTCTGCCGAAAGACGCCCGGCAGCGGCTCTTACCTCCGGAGAGCATCCTACCTTCCTCTTTAGCTCCTCTTCTCATCTACACCTCGGCAACAAGCTTTTCCACTATGTCTGGCTAGGAAAAACTGTGCCAGCACAGAAAACATCTCCCATCGTGTTCTAGAAGTTGCACGGATGTCTGCCAAGTGTTTGGCAGGAAGAAAAGAAAAGTTGTCCAAAACAGCTTCCAATCGAATGTTCCTGTGATTGGAAAAGTCAGGAGAGTGCAAAGGTACTGTTTTCTATCAGTTGGCAAGGTGCGCACACAATCGCAGTGTTGTACAGCTTGCTTCTTCACCTTCCCGAAGCTGCCGCTCTCGCCGGCTGCCGGAGCCCAAGAAGCGGCTTCTTCGCGCAAAGACGATTGTGCCGCTCACAGTGCTCTCCCTAGCGCGGCTTCTGCCGAAAGACGCCCGGCAGCGGCTCTTACCTCCGGAGAGCATCCTACCTTCCTCTTTAGCTCCTCTTCTCATCTACACCTCGGCAACAAGCTTTTCCACTATGTCTGGCTAGGAAAAACTGTGCCAGCACAGAAAACATCTCCCATCGTGTTCTAGAAGTTGCACGGATGTCTGCCAAGTGTTTGGCAGGAAGAAAAGAAAAGTTGTCCAAAACAGCTTCCAATCGAATGTTCCTGTGATTGGAAAAGTCAGGAGAGTGCAAAGGTACTGTTTTCTATCAGTTGGCAAGGTGCGCACACAATCCCAGTGTTGTACAGCTTGCTTCTTCACCTTCCCGAAGCTGCCGCTCTCGCCGGCTGCCGGAGCCCAAGAAGCGGCTTCTTCGCGCAAAGACGATTGTGCCGCTCACAGCGCTCTCCTTAGCGCGGCTTCTGCCGAAAGACGCCCGGCAGCGGCTCTTACCTCCGGAGAGCATCCTACCTTCCTCTTTAGCTCCTCTTCTCATCTACACCTCGGCAACAAGCTTTTCCACTATGTCTGGCTAGGAAAAACTGTGCCAGCACAGAAAACATCTCCCATCGTGTTCTAGAAGTTGCACGGATGTCTGCCAAGTGTTTGGCAGGAAGAAAAGAAAAGTTGTCCAAAACAGCTTCCAATCGAATGTTCCTGTGATTGGAAAAGTCAGGAGAGTGCAAAGGTACTGTTTTCTATCAGTTGGCAAGGTGCGCACACAATCCCAGTGTTGTACAGCTTGCTTCTTCACCTTCCCGAAGCTGCCGCTCTCGCCGGCTGCCGGAGCCCAAGAAGCGGCTTCTTCGCGCAAAGACGATTGTGCCGCTCACAGTGCTCTCCTTAGCGCGGCTTCTGCCGAAAGACGCCCGGCAGCGGCTCTTACCTCCGGAGAGCATCCTACCTTCCTCTTTAGCTCCTCTTCTCATCTACACCTCGGCAACAAGCTTTTCCACTATGTCTGGCTAGGAAAAACTGTGCCAGCACAGAAAACATCTCCCATCGTGTTCTAGAAGTTGCACGGATGTCTGCCAAGTGTTTGGCAGGAAGAAAAGAAAAGTTGTCCAAAACAGCTTCCAATCGAATGTTCCTGTGATTGGAAAAGTCAGGAGAGTGCAAAGGTACTGTTTTCTATCAGTTGGCAAGGTGCGCACACAATCCCAGTGTTGTACAGCTTGCTTCTTCACCTTCCCGAAGCTGCCGCTCTCGCCGGCTGCCGGAGCCCAAGAAGCGGCTTCTTCGCGCAAAGACGATTGTGCCGCTCACAGTGCTCTCCTTAGCGCGGCTTCTGCCGAAAGACGCCCGGCAGCGGCTCTTACCTCCGGAGAGCATCCTACCTTCCTCTTTAGCTCCTCTTCTCATCTACACCTCGGCAACAAGCTTTTCCACTATGTCTGGCTAGGAAAAACTGTGCCAGCACAGAAAACATCTCCCATCGTGTTCTAGAAGTTGCACGGATGTCTGCCAAGTGTTTGGCAGGAAGAAAAGAAAAGTTGTCCAAAACAGCTTCCAATCGAATGTTCCTGTGATTGGAAAAGTCAGGAGAGTGCAAAGGTACTGTTTTCTATCAGTTGGCAAGGTGCGCACACAATCCCAGTGTTGTACAGCTTGCTTCTTCACCTTCCCGAAGCTGCCGCTCTCGCCGGCTGCCGGAGCCCAAGAAGCGGCTTCTTCGCGCAAAGACGATTGTGCCGCTCACAGTGCTCTCCCTAGCGCGGCTTCTGCCGAAAGACGCCCGGCAGCGGCTCTTACCTCCGGAGAGCATCCTACCTTCCTCTTTAGCTCCTCTTCTCATCTACACCTCGGCAACAAGCTTTTCCACTATGTCTGGCTAGGAAAAACTGTGCCAGCACAGAAAACATCTCCCATCGTGTTCTAGAAGTTGCACGGATGTCTGCCAAGTGTTTGGCAGGAAGAAAAGAAAAGTTGTCCAAAACAGCTTCCAATCGAATGTTCCTGTGATTGGAAAAGTCAGGAGAGTGCAAAGGTACTGTTTTCTATCAGTTGGCAAGGTGCGCACACAATCCCAGTGTTGTACAGCTCGCTTCTTCACCTTCCCGAAGCTGCCGCTCTCGCCGGCTGCCGGAGCCCAAGAAGCGGCTTCTTCGCGCAAAGACGATTGTGCCGCTCACAGTGCTCTCCCTAGCGCGGCTTCTGCCGAAAGACGCCCGGCAGCGGCTCTTACCTCCGGAGAGCATCCTACCTTCCTCTTTAGCTCCTCTTCTCATCTACACCTCGGCAACAAGCTTTTCCACTATGTCTGGCTAGGAAAAACTGTGCCAGCACAGAAAACATCTCCCCTCGTGTTCTAGAAGTTGCACGGATGTCTGCCAAGTGTTTGGCAGGAAGAAAAGAAAAGTTGTCCAAAACAGCTTCCAATCGAATGTTCCTGTGATTGGAAAAGTCAGGAGAGTGCAAAGGTACTGTTTTCTATCAGTTGGCAAGGTGCGCACACAATCCCAGTGTTGTACAGCTTGCTTCTTCACCTTCCCGAAGCTGCCGCTCTCGCCGGCTGCCGGAGCCCAAGAAGCGGCTTCTTCGCGCAAAGACGATTGTGCCGCTCACAGTGCTCTCCTTAGCGCGGCTTCTGCCGAAAGACGCCCGGCAGCGGCTCTTACCTCCGGAGAGCATCCTACCTTCCTCTTTAGCTCCTCTTCTCATCTACACCTCGGCAACAAGCTTTTCCACTATGTCTGGCTAGGAAAAACTGTGCCAGCACAGAAAACATCTCCCATCGTGTTCTAGAAGTTGCACGGATGTCTGCCAAGTGTTTGGCAGGAAGAAAAGAAAAGTTGTCCAAAACAGCTTCCAATCGAATGTTCCTGTGATTGGAAAAGTCAGGAGAGTGCAAAGGTACTGTTTTCTATCAGTTGGCAAGGTGCGCACACAATCCCAGTGTTGTACAGCTTGCTTCTTCACCTTCCCGAAGCTGCCGCTCTCGCCGGCTGCCGGAGCCCAAGAAGCGGCTTCTTCGCGCAAAGACGATTGTGCCGCTCACAGTGCTCTCCTTAGCGCGGCTTCTGCCGAAAGACGCCCGGCAGCGGCTCTTACCTCCGGAGAGCATCCTACCTTCCTCTTTAGCTCCTCTTCTCATCTACACCTCGGCAACAAGCTTTTCCACTATGTCTGGCTAGGAAAAACTGTGCCAGCACAGAAAACATCTCCCATCGTGTTCTAGAAGTTGCACGGATGTCTGCCAAGTGTTTGGCAGGAAGAAAAGAAAAGTTGTCCAAAACAGCTTCCAATCGAATGTTCCTGTGATTGGAAAAGTCAGGAGAGTGCAAAGGTACTGTTTTCTATCAGTTGGCAAGGTGCGCACACAATCCCAGTGTTGTACAGCTTGCTTCTTCACCTTCCCGAAGCTGCCGCTCTCGCCGGCTGCCGGAGCCCAAGAAGCGGCTTCTTCGCGCAAAGACGATTGTGCCGCTCACAGTGCTCTCCTTAGCGCGGCTTCTGCCGAAAGTCGCCCGGCAGCGGCTCTTACCTCCGGAGAGCATCCTACCTTCCTCTTTAGCTCCTCTTCTCATCTACACCTCGGCAACAAGCTTTTCCACTATGTCTGGCTAGGAAAAACTGTGCCAGCACAGAAAACATCTCCCATCGTGTTCTAGAAGTTGCACGGATGTCTGCCAAGTGTTTGGCAGGAAGAAAAGAAAAGTTGTCCAAAACAGCTTCCAATCGAATGTTCCTGTGATTGGAAAAGTCAGGAGAGTGCAAAGGTACTGTTTTCTATCAGTTGGCAAGGTGCGCACACAATCCCAGTGTTGTACAGCTTGCTTCTTCACCTTCCCGAAGCTGCCGCTCTCGCCGGCTGCCGGAGCCCAAGAAGCGGCTTCTTCGCGCAAAGACGATTGTGCCGCTCACAGTGCTCTCCTTAGCGCGGCTTCTGCCGAAAGACGCCCGGCAGCGGCTCTTACCTCCGGAGAGCATCCTACCTTCCTCTTTAGCTCCTCTTCTCATCTACACCTCGGCAACAAGCTTTTCCACTATGTCTGGCTAGGAAAAACTGTGCCAGCACAGAAAACATCTCCCATCGTGTTCTAGAAGTTGCACGGATGTCTGCCAAGTGTTTGGCAGGAAGAAAAGAAAAGTTGTCCAAAACAGCTTCCAATCGAATGTTCCTGTGATTGGAAAAGTCAGGAGAGTGCAAAGGTACTGTTTTCTATCAGTTGGCAAGGTGCGCACACAATCCCAGTGTTGTACAGCTTGCTTCTTCACCTTCCCGAAGCTGCCGCTCTCGCCGGCTGCCGGAGCCCAAGAAGCGGCTTCTTCGCGCAAAGACGATTGTGCCGCTCACAGTGCTCTCCCTAGCGCGGCTTCTGCCGAAAGACGCCCGGCAGCGGCTCTTACCTCCGGAGAGCATCCTACCTTCCTCTTTAGCTCCTCTTCTCATCTACACCTCGGCAACAAGCTTTTCCACTATGTCTGGCTAGGAAAAACTGTGCCAGCACAGAAAACATCTCCCCTCGTGTTCTAGAAGTTGCACGGATGTCTGCCAAGTGTTTGGCAGGAAGAAAAGAAAAGTTGTCCAAAACAGCTTCCAATCGAATGTTCCTGTGATTGGAAAAGTCAGGAGAGTGCAAAGGTACTGTTTTCTATCAGTTGGCAAGGTGCGCACACAATCCCAGTGTTGTACAGCTTGCTTCTTCACCTTCCCGAAGCTGCCGCTCTCGCCGGCTGCCGGAGCCCAAGAAGCGGCTTCTTCGCGCAAAGACGATTGTGCCGCTCACAGTGCTCTCCTTAGCGCGGCTTCTGCCGAAAGACGCCCGGCAGCGGCTCTTACCTCCGGAGAGCATCCTACCTTCCTCTTTAGCTCCTCTTCTCATCTACACCTCGGCAACAAGCTTTTCCACTATGTCTGGCTAGGAAAAACTGTGCCAGCACAGAAAACATCTCCCATCGTGTTCTAGAAGTTGCACGGATGTCTGCCAAGTGTTTGGCAGGAAGAAAAGAAAAGTTGTCCAAAACAGCTTCCAATCGAATGTTCCTGTGATTGGAAAAGTCAGGAGAGTGCAAAGGTACTGTTTTCTATCAGTTGGCAAGGTGCGCACACAATCGCAGTGTTGTACAGCTTGCTTCTTCACCTTCCCGAAGCTGCTGCTCTCGCCGGCTGCCGGAGCCCAAGAAGCGGCTTCTTCGCGCAAAGACGATTGTGCCGCTCACAGTGCTCTCCTTAGCGCGGCTTCTGCCGAAAGACGCCCGGCAGCGGCTCTTACCTCCGGAGAGCATCCTACCTTCCTCTTTAGCTCCTCTTCTCATCTACACCTCGGCAACAAGCTTTTCCACTATGTCTGGCTAGGAAAAACTGTGCCAGCACAGAAAACATCTCCCCTCGTGTTCTAGAAGTTGCACGGATGTCTGCCAAGTGTTTGGCAGGAAGAAAAGAAAAGTTGTCCAAAACAGCTTCCAATCGAATGTTCCTGTGATTGGAAAAGTCAGGAGAGTGCAAAGGTACTGTTTTCTATCAGTTGGCAAGGTGCGCACACAATCCCAGTGTTGTACAGCTTGCTTCTTCACCTTCCCGAAGCTGCCGCTCTCGCAGTACCAACAGTACCCTAGGAAGGTAAATCAGCCGGGTATTAGGGTTCTTCCTAAGGAAAAAGCTGTGAAAGCAGCCATGTTGTGGCACTTTTGCACTCCCTTTTGGATGCCTTTCACAGCTCCAGTGTGCCTGGAGGTCTGGGCTTCCTGATTTTAAAAATCCTAGCACAAGGCCTACCTAACCCCAACCCGACGACGAGAAAGGCAAATCAGCCAGGAATTAGGGATGTCCCCAAGAAAATAGCTGTGGAGGCAGGCATGTGGTGTTACTTTTGTGCTCTTCTTGGATGGTCCCTCGCAGGTGCTGTGTTCTTGGAACTCAGGGCTTTCTGGTTAAAAAACTCTAATCCTAGGCCTAACTCAAACCTCAACGCTAGGAAGGAAAATCAGCCTAAGGTTGGGGATGGTCTCATGGAAATAGCAGTGGAGGCAGCCAAGTTGTGTCACTTTTGCGCTCCCGTTGGGATGCCTTGAACAGCTGCAGTGTGCCTGGAGCACAGGGCTTCCTGGTTTTAAAAGTCCTTGGCCCAAGCCTAACAGTAACCCTAGGAAGGTAAATCAGCCGGGTATGAGGGTTCTTCCTAAGGAAAAAGCTGTGAAAGCAGCCATGTTGTGGCACTTTTGCACTCCCTTTTGGATGCCTTTCACAGCTCCAGTGTGCCTGGAGGTCTGGGCTTCCTGATTTTAAAAATCCTAGCACAAGGCCTACCTAACCCCAACCCGACGACGAGAAAGGCAAATCAGCCAGGAATTAGGGATGTCCCCAAGGAAATAGCTGTGGAGGCAGGCATGTGGTGTTACTTTTGTGCTCTTCTTGGGTAGTCCTTCGCAGCTGCTGTATTCTTGGAACTCAGGGCTTTCTGGTTAACAAACTCTAACCCTAGGCCTAACTCAAACCTCAACGCTAGGAAGGAAAATCAGCCTATGGTTGGGGATGGTCTCATGGGAATAGCAGTGGAGGCAGCCAAGTTGTGTCACTTTTGCGCTCCCGTTGGGATGCCTTGAACAGCTGCAGTGTGCCTGGAGCACAGGGCTTCCTGCTTTTCAAAGTCCTTGGCCCAAGCCTAACAGTAACCCTAGGAAGGTAAATCAGCCGGGTATTAGGGTTCTTCCTAAGGAAAAAGCTGTGAAAGCAGCCATGTTGTGGCACTTTTGCACTCCCTTTTGGATGCCTTTCACAGCTCCAGTGTGCCTGGAGGTCTGGGCTTCCTGATTTTAAAAATCCTAGCACAAGGCCTACCTAACCCCAACCCGACGACGAGAAAGGCAAATCAGCCAGGAATTAGGGATGTCCCCAAGGAAATAGCTGTGGAGGCAGGCATGTGGTGTTACTTTTGTGCTCTTCTTGGGTAGTCCTTCGCAGCTGCTGTATTCTTGGAACTCAGGGCTTTCTGGTTAAAAAACTCTAACCCTAGGCCTAACTCAAACCTCAACGCTAGGAAGGAAAATCAGCCTATGGTTGGGGATGGTCTCATGGAAATAGCAGTGGAGGCAGCCAAGTTGTGTCACTTTTGCGCTGCCGTTGGGATGCCTTGAACAGCTGCAGTGTGCCTGGAGCACAGGGCTTCCTGGTTTTAAAAGTCCTTGGCCCAAGCCTAACAGTAACCCTAGGAAGGTAAATCAGCCGGGTATTAGGGTTCTTCCTAAGGAAAAAGCTGTGAAAGCAGCCATGTTGTGGCACTTTTGCACTCCCTTTTGGATGCCTTTCACAGCTCCAGTGTGCCTGGAGGTCTGGGCTTCCTGATTTTCAAAATCCTAGCACAAGGCCTACCTAACCCCAACCCGACGACGAGAAAGGGAAATCAGCCAGGAATTAGGGATGTCCCCAAGGAAATAGCTGTGGAGGCAGGCATGTGGTGGTACTTTTGTGCTCTTCTTGGGTAGTCCTTCGCAGCTGCTGTGTTCTTGGACCTCAGGGCTTTCTGGTTAAAGAACACTAATCCTAGGCCTAACTCAAACCTCAACGCTAGGAAGGAAAATCAGCCTATGGTTGGGGATGGTCTCATGGAAATAGCAGTGGAGGCAGCCAAGTTGTGTCACTTTTGCGCTCCCCTTGGGATGCCTTGAACAGCTGCAGTGTGCCTGGAGCACAGGGCTTCCTGGTTTTAAAAGTCCTAGGCCCAAGCCTAACAGTAACCCTAGGAAGATAAATCAGCGGGGTATTAGGGTTCTTCCTAAGGAAAAAGCTGTGAAAGCAGCCATGTTGTGGCACTTTTGCACTCCCTTTTGGATGCCTTTCACAGCTCCAGTATTCCTGGAGGTCTGGGCTTCCTGGTTTTAAAAATCCTAGCACAAGGCCTACCTAACCCCAACCCGACAACGAGAAAGGCAAATCAGCCAGGAATTAGGGATGTCCCCAAGGAAATAGCTGTGGAGGCAGGCATGTGGTGGTACTTTTGTGCTCTTCTTGGGTGGTCCCTCGCAGGTGCTCTGTTCTTGGAACACAGGGCTTTCTGGTTAAAAAACTCTAACCCTAGGCCTAACTCAAACCTCAACGCTAGGAAGGAAAATCAGCCTAAGTTTGGGGATGGTCTCATGGAAATAGCAGTGGAGGCAGCCAAGTTGTGTCACTTTTGCGCTCCCGTTGGGATGCCTTGAACAGCTGCAGTGTGCCTGGAGCACAGGGCTTCCTGGTTTTCAAAGTCCTTGGCCCAAGCCTAACAGTAACCCTAGGAATATAAATCAGCGGGGTATTAGGGTTCTTCCTAAGGAAAAAGCTGTGAAAGCAGCCATGTTGTGGCACTTTTGCACTCCCTTTTGGATGCCTTTCACAGCTCCAGTGTGCCTGGAGGTCTGGGCTTCCTGATTTTCAAAATCCTAGCACAAGGCCTACCTAACCCCAACCCGACGACGAGAAAGGCAAATCAGCCAGGAATTAGGGATGTCCCCAAGGAAATAGCTGTGGAGGCAGGCATGTGGTGGTACTTTTGTGCTCTTCTTGGGTGGTCCCTCGCAGGTGCTGTGTTCTTGGAACTCAGGGCTTTCTGGTTAAAAAACTCTAACCCTAGGCCTAACTCAAACCTCAACGCTAGGAAGGAAAATCAGCCTAAGTTTGGGGATGGTCTCATGGAAATAGCAGTGGAGGCAGCCAAGTTGTGTCACTTTCGCGCTCCCGTTGGGATGCCTTGAACAGCTGCAGTGTTCCTGGAGCACAGGGCTTCCTGGTTTTAAAAGTCCTTGGCCCAAGCCTAACAGTAACCCTAGGAAGGTAAATCAGCCGGGTATTAGGGTTCTTCCTAAGGAAAAAGCTGTGAAAGCAGCCATGTTGTGGCACTTTTGCACTCCCTTTTGGATGCCTTTCACAGCTCCAGTGTGCCTGGAGGTCTGGGCTTCCTGATTTTAAAAATCCTAGCACAAGGCCTACCTAACCCCAACCCGACGACGAGAAAGGCAAATCAGCCAGGAATTAGGGATGTCCCCAAGGAAATAGCTGTGGAGGCAGGCATGTGGTGTTACTTTTGTGCTCTTCTTGGATGGTCCCTCGCAGGTGCTGTGTTCTTGGAACTCAGGGCTTTCTGGTTAAAAAACTCTAATCCTAGGCCTAACTCAAACCTCAACGCTAGGAAGGAAAATCAGCCTAAGGTTGGGGATGGTCTCATGGAAATAGCAGTGGAGGCAGCCAAGTTGTGTCACTTTTGCGCTCCCCTTGGGATGCCTTGAACAGCTGCAGTGTGCCTGGAGCACAGGGCTTCCTGGTTTTAAAAGTCCTTGGCCCAAGCCTAACACTAACCCTAGGAAGGTAAATCAGCCGGGTATTAGGGTTCTTCCTAAGGAAAAAGCTGTGAAAGCAGCCATGTTGTGGCACTTTTGCACTCCCTTTTGGATGCCTTTCACAGCTCCAGTGTGCCTGGAGGTCTGGGCTTCCTGATTTTAAAAATCCTAGCACAAGGCCTACCTAACCCCAACCCGACGACGAGAAAGGCAAATCAGCCAGGAATTAGGGATGTCCCCAAGGAAATAGCTGTGGAGGCAGGCATGTGGTGGTACTTTTGTGCTCTTCTTGGGTAGTCCTTCGCAGCTGCTGTATTCTTGGAACTCAGGGCTTTCTGGTTAAAAAACTCTAACCCTAGGCCTAACTCAAACCTCAACGCTAGGAAGGAAAATCAGCCTATGGTTGGGGATGGTCTCATGGAAATAGCAGTGGAGGCAGCCAAGTTGTGTCACTTTTGCGCTGCCGTTGGGATGCCTTGAACAGCTGCAGTGTGCCTGGAGCACAGGGCTTCCTGGTTTTAAAAGTCCTTGGCCCAAGCCTAACAGTAACCCTAGGAAGGTAAATCAGCCGGGTATTAGGGTTCTTCCTAAGGAAAAAGCTGTGAAAGCAGCCATGTTGTGGCACTTTTGCACTCCCTTTTGGATGCCTTTCACAGCTCCAGTGTGCCTGGAGGTCTGGGCTTCCTGATTTTCAAAATCCTAGCACAAGGCCTACCTAACCCCAACCCGACGACGAGAAAGGCAAATCAGCCAGGAATTAGGGATGTCCCCAAGGAAATAGCTGTGGAGGCAGGCATGTGGTGGTACTTTTGTGCTCTTCTTGGGTGGTCCCTCGCAGGTGCTGTGTTCTTGGAACTCAGGGCTTTCTGGTTAAAAAACTCTAACCCTAGGCCTAACTCAAACCTCAACGCTAAGAAGGAAAATCAGCCTAAGTTTGGGGATGGTCTCATGGAAATAGCAGTGGAGGCAGCCAAGTTGTGTCACTTTTGCGCTCCCGTTGGGATGCCTTGAACAGCTGCAGTGTGCCTGGAGCACAGGGCTTCCTGGTTTTAAAAGTCCTTGGCCCAAGCCTAACAGTAACCCTAGGAAGGTAAATCAGCCGGGTATTAGGGTTCTTCCTAAGGAAAAAGCTGTGAAAGCAGCCATGTTGTGGCACTTTTGCACTCCCTTTTGGATGCCTTTCACAGCTCCAGTGTGCCTGGAGGTCTGGGCTTCCTGATTTTAGAAATCCTAGCACAAGGCCTACCTAACCCCAACCCGACGACGAGAAAGGCAAATCAGCCAGGAATTAGGGATGTCCCCAAGGAAATAGCTGTGGAGGCAGGCATGTGGTGGTACTTTTGTGCTCTTCTTGGGTAGTCCTTCGCAGCTGCTGTGTTCTTGGAACTCAGGGCTTTCAGGTTAAAAGAACACTAACCATAGGCCTAACTCAAAACTCAACGCTAGGAAGGAAAACCAGCCTAAGGTTGGGGATGGTCTCATGGAAATAGCAGTGGAGGCAGCCAAGTTGTGTCACTTTTGCGCTCCCGTTGGGATGCCTTGAACAGCTGCAGTGTGCCTGGAGCACAGGGCTTCCTGGTTTTAAAAGTCCTTGGCCCAAGCCTAACAGTAACCCTAGGAAGGTAAATCAGCCGGGTATGAGGGTTCTTCCTAAGGAAAAAGCTGTGAAAGCAGCCATGTTGTGGCACTTTTGCACTCCCTTTTGGATGCCTTTCACAGCTCCAGTGTGCCTGGAGGTCTGGGCTTCCTGATTTTCAAAATCCTAGCACAACGCCTACCTAACCCCAACCCGACGACGAGAAAGGCAAATCAGCCAGGAATTAGGGATGTCCCCAAGGAAATAGCTGTGGAGGCAGGCATGTTGTGGTACTTTTGTGCTCTTCTTGGGTAGTCCTTCGCAGCTGCTGTATTCTTGGAACTCAGGGCTTTCTGGTTAAAAAACTCTAACCCTAGGCCTAACTCAAACCTCAACGCTAGGAAGGAAAACCAGCCTAAGGTTGGGGATGGTCTCATGGAAATAGCAGTGGAGGCAGCCAAGTTGTGTCACTTTTGCGCTCCCGTTGGGATGCCTTGAACAGCTGCAGTGTGCCTGGAGCACAGGGCTTCCTGGTTTTAAAAGTCCTTGGCCCAAGCCTAACAGTAACCCTAGGAAGGTAAATCAGCCGGGTATTAGGGTTCTTCCTAAGGAAAAAGCTGTGAAAGCAGCCATGTTGTGGCACTTTTGCACTCCCTTTTGGATGCCTTTCACAGCTCCAGTGTGCCTGGAGGTCTGGACTTCCTGATTTTAAAAATCCTAGCACAAGGCCTACCTAACCCCAACCCGACGACGAGAAAGGCAAATCAGCCAGGAATTAGGGATGTCCCCAAGGAAATAGCTGTGGAGGCAGGCATGTGGTGGTACTTTTGTGCTCTTCTTGGGTAGTCCTTCGCAGCTGCTGTGTTCTTGGAACTCAGGGCTTTCAGGTTAAAAGAACACTAACCATAGGCCTAACTCAAAACTCAACGCTAGGAAGGAAAATCAGCCTATGGTTGGGGATGGTCTCATGGAAATAGCAGTGGAGGCAGCCAAGTTGTGTCACTTTTGCACTCCCCTTGGGATGCCTTGAACAGCTGCAGTGTGCCTGGAGCACAGGGCTTCCTGGTTTTAAAAGTCCTTGGCCCAAGCCTAACAGTAACCCTAGGAAGGTAAATCAGCCGGGTATTAGGGTTCTTCCTAAGGAAAAAGCTGTGAAAGCAGCCATGTTGTGGCACTTTTGCACTCCCTTTTGGATGCCTTTCACAGCTCCAGTGTGCCTGGAGGTCTGGGCTTCCTGATTTTCAAAATCCTAGCACAAGGCCTACCTAACCCCAACCCGACGACGAGAAAGGCAAATCAGCCAGGAATTAGGGATGTCCCCAAGGAAATAGCTGTGGAGGCAGGCATGTGGTGGTACTTTTGTGCTCTTCTTGGGTAGTCCTTCGCAGCTGCTGTGTTCTTGGACCTCAGGGCTTTCTGGTTAAAAAACTCTAACCCTAGGCCTAACTCAAACCTCAACGCTAGGAAGGAAAATCAGCCTATGGTTCAGGATGGTCTCATGGAAATAGCAGTGGAGGCAGCCAAGTTGTGTCACTTTTGCGCTCCCGTTGGGATGCCTTGAACAGCTGCAGTGTTCCTGGAGCACAGGGCTTCCTGGTTTTAAAAGTCCTTGGCCCAAGCCTAACAGTAACCCTAGGAAGGTAAATCAGCCGGGTATTAGGGTTCTTCCTAAGGAAAAAGCTGTGAAAGCAGCCATGTTGTGGCACTTTTGCACTCCCTTTTGGATGCCTTTCACAGCTCCAGTGTGCCTGGAGGTCTGGGCTTCCTGATTTTAAAAATCCTAGCACAAGGCCTACCTAACCCCAACCCGACGACGAGAAAGGCAAATCAGCCAGGAATTAGGGATGTCCCCAAGGAAATAGCTGTGGAGGCAGGCATGTGGTGTTACTTTTGTGCTCTTCTTGGATGGTCCCTCGCAGGTGCTGTGTTCTTGGAACTCAGGGCTTTCTGGTTAAAAAACTCTAATCCTAGGCCTAACTCAAACCTCAACGCTAGGAAGGAAAATCAGCCTAAGGTTGGGGATGGTCTCATGGAAATAGCAGTGGAGGCAGCCAAGTTGTGTCACTTTTGCGCTCCCCTTGGGATGCCTTGAACAGCTGCAGTGTGCCTGGAGCACAGGGCTTCCTGGTTTTAAAAGTCCTTGGCCCAAGCCTAACACTAACCCTAGGAAGGTAAATCAGCCGGGTATTAGGGTTCTTCCTAAGGAAAAAGCTGTGAAAGCAGCCATGTTGTGGCACTTTTGCACTCCCTTTTGGATGCCTTTCACAGCTCCAGTGTGCCTGGAGGTCTGGGCTTCCTGATTTTCAAAATCCTAGCACAAGGCCTACCTAACCCCAACCCGACGACGAGAAAGGCAAATCAGCCAGGAATTAGGGATGTCCCCAAGGAAATAGCTGTGGAGGCAGGCATGTGGTGTTACTTTTGTGCTCTTCTTGGGTAGTCCTTCGCAGCTGCTGTATTCTTGGAACTCAGGGCTTTCAGGTTAAAAAACTCTAACCCTAGGCCTAACTCAAACCTCAACGCTAGGAAGGAAAATCAGCCTATGGTTGGGGATGGTCTCATGGAAATAGCAGTGGAGGCAGCCAAGTTGTGTCACTTTTGCGCTCCCCTTGGGATGCCTTGAACAGCTGCAGTGTGCCTGGAGCACAGGGCTTCCTGGTTTTAAAAGTCCTTGGCCCAAGCCTAACAGTAACCCTAGGAAGGTAAATCAGCCGGGTATTAGGGTTCTTCCTAAGGAAAAAGCTGTGAAAGCAGCCATGTTGTGGCACTTTTGCACTCCCTTTTGGATGCCTTTCACAGCTCCAGTGTGCCTGGAGGTCTGGGCTTCCTGATTTTCAAAATCCTAGCACAAGGCCTACCTAACCCCAACCCGACGACGAGAAAGGCAAATCAGCCAGGAATTAGGGATGTCCCCAAGGAAATAGCTGTGGAGGCAGGCATGTGGTGGTACTTTTGTGCTCTTCTTGGGTAGTCCTTCGCAGCTGCTGTGTTCTTGGAACTCAGGGCTTTCAGGTTAAAAGAACACTAACCATAGGCCTAACTCAAAACTCAACGCTAGGAAGGAAAATCAGCCTATGGTTGGGGATGGTCTCATGGAAATAGCAGTGGAGGCAGCCAAGTTGTGTCACTTTTGCACTCCCCTTGGGATGCCTTGAACAGCTGCAGTGTGCCTGGAGCACAGGGCTTCCTGGTTTTAAAAGTCCTTGGCCCAAGCCTAACAGTAACCCTAGGAAGGTAAATCAGCCGGGTATTAGGGTTCTTCCTAAGGAAAAAGCTGTGAAAGCAGCCATGTTGTGGCACTTTTGCACTCCCTTTTGGATGCCTTTCACAGCTCCAGTGTGCCTGGAGGTCTGGGCTTCCTGATTTTCAAAATCCTAGCACAAGGCCTACCTAACCCCAACCCGACGACGAGAAAGGCAAATCAGCCAGGAATTAGGGATGTCCCCAAGGAAATAGCTGTGGAGGCAGGCATGTGGTGGTACTTTTGTGCTCTTCTTGGGTAGTCCTTCGCAGCTGCTGTGTTCTTGGACCTCAGGGCTTTCTGGTTAAAAAACTCTAACCCTAGGCCTAACTCAAACCTCAACGCTAGGAAGGAAAATCAGCCTATGGTTCAGGATGGTCTCATGGAAATAGCAGTGGAGGCAGCCAAGTTGTGTCACTTTTGCGCTCCCCTTGGGATGCCTTGAACAGCTGCAGTGTTCCTGGAGCACAGGGCTTCCTGGTTTTAAAAGTCCTTGGCCCAAGCCTAACAGTAACCCTAGGAAGGTAAATCAGCCGGGTATTAGGGTTCTTCCTAAGGAAAAAGCTGTGAAAGCAGCCATGTTGTGGCACTTTTGCACTCCCTTTTGGATGCCTTTCACAGCTCCAGTGTGCCTGGAGGTCTGGGCTTCCTGATTTTAAAAATCCTAGCACAAGGCCTACCTAACCCCAACCCGACGACGAGAAAGGCAAATCAGCCAGGAATTAGGGATGTCCCCAAGGAAATAGCTGTGGAGGCAGGCATGTGGTGTTACTTTTGTGCTCTTCTTGGATGGTCCCTCGCAGGTGCTGTGTTCTTGGAACTCAGGGCTTTCTGGTTAAAAAACTCTAATCCTAGGCCTAACTCAAACCTCAACGCTAGGAAGGAAAATCAGCCTAAGTTTGGGGATGGTCTCATGGAAATAGCAGTGGAGGCAGCCAAGTTGTGTCACTTTTGCGCTCCCCTTGGGATGCCTTGAACAGCTGCAGTGTGCCTGGAGCACAGGGCTTCCTGGTTTTAAAAGTCCTTGGCCCAAGCCTAACACTAACCCTAGGAAGGTAAATCAGCCGGGTATTAGGGTTCTTCCTAAGGAAAAAGCTGTGAAAGCAGCCATGTTGTGGCACTTTTGCACTCCCTTTTGGATGCCTTTCACAGCTCCAGTATGCCTGGAGGTCTGGGCTTCCTGATTTTAAAAATCCTAGCACAAGGCCTACCTAACCCCAACCCGACGACGAGAAAGGCAAATCAGCCAGGAATTAGGGATGTCCCCAAGGAAATAGCTGTGGAGGCAGGCATGTGGTGTTACTTTTGTGCTCTTCTTGGGTAGTCCTTCGCAGCTGCTGTATTCTTGGAACTCAGGGCTTTCTGGTTAAAAAACTCTAACCCTAGGCCTAACTCAAACCTCAACGCTAGGAAGGAAAATCAGCCTATGGTTGGGGATGGTCTCATGGAAATAGCAGTGGAGGCAGCCAAGTTGTGTCACTTTTGCGCTCCCCTTGGGATGCCTTGAACAGCTGCAGTGTGCCTGGAGCACAGGGCTTCCTGGTTTTAAAAGTCCTTGGCCCAAGCCTAACACTAACCCTAGGAAGGTAAATCAGCCGGGTATTAGGGTTCTTCCTAAGGAAAAAGCTGTGAAAGCAGCCATGTTGTGGCACTTTTGCACTCCCTTTTGGATGCCTTTCACAGCTCCAGTGTGCCTGGAGGTCTGGGCTTCCTGATTTTCAAAATCCTAGCACAAGGCCTACCTAACCCCAACCCGACGACGAGAAAGGCAAATCAGCCAGGAATTAGGGATGTCCCCAAGGAAATAGCTGTGGAGGCAGGCATGTGGTGGTACTTTTGTGCTCTTCTTGGGTAGTCCTTCGCAGCTGCTGTGTTCTTGGACCTCAGGGCTTTCTGGTTAAAGAACACTAATCCTAGGCCTAACTCAAACCTCAACGCTAGGAAGGAAAATCAGCCTATGGTTGGGGATGGTCTCATGGAAATAGCAGTGGAGGCAGCCAAGTTGTGTCACTTTTGCACTCCCCTTGGGATGCCTTGAACAGCTGCAGTGTGCCTGGAGCACAGGGCTTCCTGGTTTTAAAAGTCCTAGGCCCAAGCCTAACAGTAACCCTAGGAAGATAAATCAGCGGGGTATTAGGGTTCTTCCTAAGGAAAAAGCTGTGAAAGCAGCCATGTTGTGGCACTTTTGCACTCCCTTTTGGATGCCTTTCACAGCTCCAGTATTCCTGGAGGTCTGGGCTTCCTGGTTTTAAAAATCCTAGCACAAGGCCTACCTAACCCCAACCCGACGACGAGAAAGGCAAATCAGCCAGGAATTAGGGATGTCCCCAAGGAAATAGCTGTGGAGGCAGGCATGTGGTGGTACTTTTGTGCTCTTCTTGGGTGGTCCCTCGCAGGTGCTCTGTTCTTGGAACACAGGGCTTTCTGGTTAAAATACTCTAACCCTAGGCCTAACTCAAACCTCAACGCTAGGAAGGAAAATCAGCCTAAGTTTGGGGATGGTCTCATGGAAATAGCAGTGGAGGCAGCCAAGTTGTGTCACTTTTGCGCTCCCCTTGGGATGCCTTGAACAGCTGCAGTGTGCCTGGAGCACAGGGCTTCCTGGTTTTAAAAGTCCTTGGCCCAAGCCTAACACTAACCCTAGGAAGATAAATCAGCGGGGTATTAGGGTTCTTCCTAAGGAAAAAGCTGTGAAAGCAGCCATGTTGTGGCACTTTTGCACTCCCTTTTGGATGCCTTTCACAGCTCCAGTGTGCCTGGAGGTCTGGGCTTCCTGATTTTAGAAATCCTAGCACAAGGCCTACCTAACCCCAACCCGACGACGAGAAAGGCAAATCAGCCAGGAATTAGGGATGTCCCCAAGGAAATAGCTGTGGAGGCAGGCATGTTGTGGTACTTTTGTGCTCTTCTTGGGTAGTCCTTCGCAGCTGCTGTATTCTTGGAACTCAGGGCTTTCTGGTTGAAAGAACTCTAACCCTAGGCTTAACTCAAACCTCAACGCTAGGAAGGAAAATCAGCCTATGGTTGGGGATGGTCTCATGGAAATAGCAGTGGAGGCAGCCAAGTTGTGTCACTTTTGCACTCCCCTTGGGATGCCTTGAACAGCTGCAGTGTGCCTGGAGCACAGGGCTTCCTGGTTTTAAAAGTCCTAGGCCCAAGCCTAACAGAAACCCTAGGAAGGTAAATCAGCCGGGTATTAGGGTTCTTCCTAAGGAAAAAGCTGTGAAAGCAGCCATGTTGTGGCACTTTTGCACTCCCTTTTGGATGCCTTTCACAGCTCCAGTGTGCCTGGAGGTCTGGGCTTCCTGATTTTCAAAATCCTAGCACAAGGCCTACCTAACCCCAACCCGACGACGAGAAAGGCAAATCAGCCAGGAATTAGGGATGTCCCCAAGGAAATAGCTGTGGAGGCAGGCATGTTGTGGTACTTTTGTGCTCTTCTTGGGTAGTCCTTCGCAGCTGCTGTGTTCTTGGAACTCAGGGCTTTCAGGTTAAAAGAACACTAACCATAGGCCTAACTCAAAACTCAACGCTAGGAAGGAAAACCAGCCTAAGGTTGGGGAGGGTCTCATGGAAATAGCAGTGGAGGCAGCCAAGTTGTGTCACTTTTGCGCTCCCGTTGGGATGCCTTGAACAGCTGCAGTGTGCCTGGAGCACAGGGCTTCCTGGTTTTCAAAGTCCTTGGCCCAAGCCTAACAGTAACCCTAGGAAGATAAATCAGCGGGGTATTAGGGTTCTTCCTAAGGAAAAAGCTGTGAAAGCAGCCATGTTGTGGCACTTTTGCACTCCCTTTTGGATGCCTTTCACAGCTCCAGTGTGCCTGGAGGTCTGGGCTTCCTGATTTTCAAAATCCTAGCACAAGGCCTACCTAACCCCAACCCGACGACGAGAAAGGTAAATCAGCCAGGAATTAGGGATGTCCCCAAGGAAATAGCTGTGGAGGCAGGCATGTGGTGGTACTTTTGTGCTCTTCTTGGGTAGTCCTTCGCAGCTGCTGTGTTCTTGGAACTCAGGGCTTTCTGGTTAAAGAACACTTACCATAGGCCTAACTCAAACCTCAACGCTAGGAAGGAATATCAGCCTAAGGTTGGGGATGGTCTCATGGAAATAGCAGTGGAGGCAGCCAAGTTGTGTCACTTTTGCACTCCCGCTGGGATGCCTTGAACAGCTGCAGTGTTCCTGGAGCACAGGGCTTCCTGGTTTTCAAAGTCCTTGGCCCAAGCCTAACAGTAACCCTAGGAAGGTAAATCAGCCGGGTATTAGGGTTCTTCCTAAGGAAAAAGCTGTGAAAGCAGCCATGTTGTGGCACTTTTGCACTCCCTTTTGGATGCCTTTCACAGCTCCAGTATGCCTGGAGGTCTGGGCTTCCTGATTTTAAAAATCGTAGCACAAGGCCTACCTAACCCCAACCCGACGACGAGAAAGGCAAATCAGCCAGGAATTAGGGATGTCCCCAAGGAAATAGCTGTGGAGGCAGGCATGTGGTGGTACTTTTGTGCTCTTCTTGGGTAGTCCTTCGCAGCTGCTGTGTTCTTGGAACTCAGGGCTTTCAGGTTAAAAGAACACTAACCATAGGCCTAACTCAAACCTCAACGCTAGGAAGGAAAATCAGCCTATGGTTGGGGATGGTCTCATGGAAATAGCAGTGGAGGCAGCCAAGTTGTGTCACTTTTGCGCTCCCGTTGGGATGCCTTGAACAGCTGCAGTGTGCCTGGAGCACAGGGCTTCCTGGTTTTAAAAGTCCTTGGCCCAAGCCTAACAGTAACCCTAGGAAGGTAAATCAGCCGGGTATTAGGGTTCTTCCTAAGGAAAAAGCTGTGAAAGCAGCCATGTTGTGGCACTTTTGCACTCCCTTTTGGATGCCTTTCACAGCTCCAGTGTGCCTGGAGGTCTGGGCTTCCTGATTTTCAAAATCCTAGCACAAGGCCTACCTAACCCCAACCCGACGACGAGAAAGGCAAATCAGCCAGGAATTAGGGATGTCCCCAAGGAAATAGCTGTGGAGGCAGGCATGTGGTGGTACTTTTGTGCTCTTCTTGGGTAGTCCTTCGCAGCTGCTGTGTTCTTGGAACTCAGGGCTTTCTGGTTAAAAAACTCTAACCCTAGGCCTAACTCAAACCTCAACGCTAGGAAGGAAAATCAGCCTAAGTTTGGGGATGGTCTCATGGAAATAGCAGTGGAGGCAGCCAAGTTGTGTCACTTTTGCGCTCCCCTTGGGATGCCTTGAACAGCTGCAGTGTGCCTGGAGCACAGGGCTTCCTGGTTTTAAATGTCCTTGGCCCAAGCCTAACAGTAACCCTAGGAAGGTAAATCAGCCGGGTATTAGGGTTCTTCCTAAGGAAAAAGCTGTGAAAGCAGCCATGTTGTGGCACTTTTGCACTCCCTTTTGGATGCCTTTCACAGCTCCAGTGTGCCTGGAGGTCTGGGCTTCCTGATTTTAAAAATCCTAGCACAAGGCCTACCTAACCCCAACCCGACGACGAGAAAGGCAAATCAGCCAGGAATTAGGGATGTCCCCAAGGAAATAGCTGTGGAGGCAGGCATGTGGTGGTACTTTTGTGCTCTTCTTGGGTAGTCCTTCGCAGCTGCTGTGTTCTTGGACCTCAGGGCTTTCAGGTTAAAGAACACTTACCATAGGCCTAACTCAAAACTCAACGCTAGGAAGGAAAACCAGCCTAAGGTTGGGGATGGTCTCATGGAAATAGCAGTGGAGGCAGCCAAGTTGTGTCACTTTTGCACTCCCCTTGGGATGCCTTGAACAGCTGCAGTGTGCCTGGAACACAGGGCTTCCTGGTTTTAAAAGTCCTTGGCCCAAGCCTAACAGTAACCCTAGGAAGGTAAATCAGCCGGGTATTAGGGTTCTTCCTAAGGAAAAAGCTGTGAAAGCAGCCATGTTGTGGCACTTTTGCACTCCCTTTTGGATGCCTTTCACAGCTCCAGTGTGCCTGGAGGTCTGGGCTTCCTGATTTTAAAAATCAGGAAAAAAGCTTTTTTTTTAAAAAGCTTTTCCACTATGTCTGGCTAGGAAAAACGGTGCCAGCACAGAAAACATCTCCCATCGTGTTCTAGAAGTTGCACGGATGTCTGCCAAGTGTTTGGCAGGAAGAAAAGAAAAGTTGTCCAAAACAGCTTCCAATCGAATGTTCCTGTGATTGGAAAAGTCAGGAGAGTGCAAAGGTACTGTTTTCTATCAGTTGGCAAGGTGCGCACACAATCCCAGTGTTGTACAGCTTGCTTCTTCGCCTTCCCGAGCTGCCGCTCTCGCCGGCTGCCGGAGCCCAAGAAGCGGCTTCTTCGCGCAAAGACGATTGTGCCGCTCACAGTGCTCTCCTTAGCGCGGCTTCTGCCGAAAGACGCCCGGCAGCGGCTCTTACCTCCGGAGAGCATCCTACCTTCCTCTTTAGCTCCTCTTCTCATCTACACCTCGGCAACAAGCTTTTCCACTATGTCTGGCTAGGAAAAACTGTGCCAGCACAGAAAACATCTCCCCTCGTGTTCTAGAAGTTGCACGGATGTCTGCCAAGTGTTTGGCAGGAAGAAAAGAAAAGTTGTCCAAAACAGCTTCCAATCGAATGTTCCTGTGATTGGAAAAGTCAGGAGAGTGCAAAGGTACTGTTTTCTATCAGTTGGCAAGGTGCGCACACAATCCCAGTGTTGTACAGCTTGCTTCTTCACCTTCCCGAAGCTGCCGCTCTCGCCGGCTGCCGGAGCCCAAGAAGCGGCTTCTTCGCGCAAAGACGATTGTGCCGCTCACAGTGCTCTCCCTAGCGCGGCTTCTGCC
Organism: Melospiza georgiana; assembly: GCF_028018845.1. Taxonomy (NCBI): domain Eukaryota; kingdom Metazoa; phylum Chordata; class Aves; order Passeriformes; family Passerellidae; genus Melospiza; species Melospiza georgiana. The sequence goes on from NC_080459.1 coordinate 3,550,381, forward strand.
GAAAGACGCCCGGCAGCGGCTCTTACCTCCGGAGAGCATCCTACCTTCCTCTTTAGCTCCTCTTCTCATCTACACCTCGGCAACAAGCTTTTCCACTATGTCTGGCTAGGAAAAACTGTGCCAGCACAGAAAACATCTCCCCTCGTGTTCTAGAAGTTGCACGGATGTCTGCCAAGTGTTTGGCAGGAAGAAAAGAAAAGTTGTCCAAAACAGCTTCCAATCGAATGTTCCTGTGATTGGAAAAGTCAGGAGAGTGCAAAGGCACTGTTTTCTATCAGTTGGCAAGGTGCGCACACAATCCCAGTGTTGTACAGCTTGCTTCTTCACCTTCCCGAAGCTGCCGCTCTCGCCGGCTGCCGGAGCCCAAGAAGCGGCTTCTTCGCGCAAAGACGATTGTGCCGCTCACAGTGCTCTCCTTAGCGCGGCTTCTGCCGAAAGACGCCCGGCAGCGGCTCTTACCTCCGGAGAGCATCCTACCTTCCTCTTTAGCTCCTCTTCTCATCTACACCTCGGCAACAAGCTTTTCCACTATGTCTGGCTAGGAAAAACTGTGCCAGCACAGAAAACATCTCCCCTCGTGTTCTAGAAGTTGCACGGATGTCTGCCAAGTGTTTGGCAGGAAGAAAAGAAAAGTTGTCCAAAACAGCTTCCAATCGAATGTTCCTGTGATTGGAAAAGTCAGGAGAGTGCAAAGGTACTGTTTTCTATCAGTTGGCAAGGTGCGCACACAATCGCAGTGTTGTACAGCTTGCTTCTTCACCTTCCCGAAGCTGCCGCTCTCGCCGGCTGCCGGAGCCCAAGAAGCGGCTTCTTCGCGCAAAGACGATTGTGCCGCTCACAGTGCTCTCCTTAGCGCGGCTTCTGCCGAAAGACGCCCGGCAGCGGCTCTTACCTCCGGAGAGCATCCTACCTTCCTCTTTAGCTCCTCTTCTCATCTACACCTCGGCAACAAGCTTTTCCACTATGTCTGGCTAGGAAAAACTGTGCCAGCACAGAAAACATCTCCCCTCGTGTTCTAGAAGTTGCACGGATGTCTGCCAAGTGTTTGGCAGGAAGAAAAGAAAAGTTGTCCAAAACAGCTTCCAATCGAATGTTCCTGTGATTGGAAAAGTCAGGAGAGTGCAAAGGTACTGTTTTCTATCAGTTGGCAAGGTGCGCACACAATCCCAGTGTTGTACAGCTTGCTTCTTCACCTTCCCGAAGCTGCCGCTCTCGCCGGCTGCCGGAGCCCAAGAAGCGGCTTCTTCGCGCAAAGACGATTGTGCCGCTCACAGTGCTCTCCTTAGCGCGGCTTCTGCCGAAAGACGCCCGGCAGCGGCTCTTACCTCCGGAGAGCATCCTACCTTCCTCTTTAGCTCCTCTTCTCATCTACACCTCGGCAACAAGCTTTTCCACTATGTCTGGCTAGGAAAAACTGTGCCAGCACAGAAAACATCTCCCATCGTGTTCTAGAAGTTGCACGGATGTCTGCCAAGTGTTTGGCAGGAAGAAAAGAAAAGTTGTCCAAAACAGCTTCCAATCGAATGTTCCTGTGATTGGAAAAGTCAGGAGAGTGCAAAGGTACTGTTTTCTATCAGTTGGCAAGGTGCGCACACAATCCCAGTGTTGTACAGCTTGCTTCTTCACCTTCCCGAAGCTGCCGCTCTCGCCGGCTGCCGGAGCCCAAGAAGCGGCTTCTTCGCGCAAAGACGATTGTGCCGCTCACAGTGCTCTCCTTAGCGCGGCTTCTGCCGAAAGACGCCCGGCAGCGGCTCTTACCTCCGGAGAGCATCCTACCTTCCTCTTTAGCTCCTCTTCTCATCTACACCTCGGCAACAAGCTTTTCCACTATGTCTGGCTAGGAAAAACTGTGCCAGCACAGAAAACATCTCCCCTCGTGTTCTAGAAGTTGCACGGATGTCTGCCAAGTGTTTGGCAGGAAGAAAAGAAAAGTTGTCCAAAACAGCTTCCAATCGAATGTTCCTGTGATTGGAAAAGTCAGGAGAGTGCAAAGGCACTGTTTTCTATCAGTTGGCAAGGTGCGCACACAATCCCAGTGTTGTACAGCTTGCTTCTTCACCTTCCCGAAGCTGCCGCTCTCGCCGGCTGCCGGAGCCCAAGAAGCGGCTTCTTCGCGCAAAGACGATTGTGCCGCTCACAGTGCTCTCCTTAGCGCGGCTTCTGCCGAAAGACGCCCGGCAGCGGCTCTTACCTCCGGAGAGCATCCTACCTTCCTCTTTAGCTCCTCTTCTCATCTACACCTCGGCAACAAGCTTTTCCACTATGTCTGGCTAGGAAAAACTGTGCCAGCACAGAAAACATCTCCCCTCGTGTTCTAGGAGTTGCACGGATGTCTGCCAAGTGTTTGGCAGGAAGAAAAGAAAAGTTGTCCAAAACAGCTTCCAATCGAATGTTCCTGTGATTGGAAAAGTCAGGAGAGTGCAAAGGTACTGTTTTCTATCAGTTGGCAAGGTGCGCACACAATCGCAGTGTTGTACAGCTTGCTTCTTCACCTTCCCGAAGCTGCCGCTCTCGCCGGCTGCCGGAGCCCAAGAAGCGGCTTCTTCGCGCAAAGACGATTGTGCCGCTCACAGTGCTCTCCTTAGCGCGGCTTCTGCCGAAAGACGCCCGGCAGCGGCTCTTACCTCCGGAGAGCATCCTACCTTCCTCTTTAGCTCCTCTTCTCATCTACACCTCGGCAACAAGCTTTTCCACTATGTCTGGCTAGGAAAAACTGTGCCAGCACAGAAAACATCTCCCCTCGTGTTCTAGAAGTTGCACGGATGTCTGCCAAGTGTTTGGCAGGAAGAAAAGAAAAGTTGTCCAAAACAGCTTCCAATCGAATGTTCCTGTGATTGGAAAAGTCAGGAGAGTGCAAAGGTACTGTTTTCTATCAGTTGGCAAGGTGCGCACACAATCCCAGTGTTGTACAGCTTGCTTCTTCACCTTCCCGAAGCTGCCGCTCTCGCCGGCTGCCGGAGCCCAAGAAGCGGCTTCTTCGCGCAAAGACGATTGTGCCGCTCACAGTGCTCTCCCTAGCGCGGCTTCTGCCGAAAGACGCCCGGCAGCGGCTCTTACCTCCGGAGAGCATCCTACCTTCCTCTTTAGCTCCTCTTCTCATCTACACCTCGGCAACAAGCTTTTCCACTATGTCTGGCTAGGAAAAACTGTGCCAGCACAGAAAACATCTCCCCTCGTGTTCTAGAAGTTGCACGGATGTCTGCCAAGTGTTTGGCAGGAAGAAAAGAAAAGTTGTCCAAAACAGCTTCCAATCGAATGTTCCTGTGATTGGAAAAGTCAGGAGAGTGCAAAGGTACTGTTTTCTATCAGTTGGCAAGGTGCGCACACAATCCCAGTGTTGTACAGCTTGCTTCTTCACCTTCCCGAAGCTGCCGCTCTCGCCGGCTGCCGGAGCCCAAGAAGCGGCTTCTTCGCGCAAAGACGATTGTGCCGCTCACAGTGCTCTCCTTAGCGCGGCTTCTGCCGAAAGACGCCCGGCAGCGGCTCTTACCTCCGGAGAGCATCCTACCTTCCTCTTTAGCTCCTCTTCTCATCTACACCTCGGCAACAAGCTTTTCCACTATGTCTGGCTAGGAAAAACTGTGCCAGCACAGAAAACATCTCCCCTCGTGTTCTAGAAGTTGCACGGATGTCTGCCAAGTGTTTGGCAGGAAGAAAAGAAAAGTTGTCCAAAACAGCTTCCAATCGAATGTTCCTGTGATTGGAAAAGTCAGGAGAGTGCAAAGGTACTGTTTTCTATCAGTTGGCAAGGTGCGCACACAATCCCAGTGTTGTACAGCTTGCTTCTTCACCTTCCCGAAGCTGCCGCTCTCGCCGGCTGCCGGAGCCCAAGAAGCGGCTTCTTCGCGCAAAGACGATTGTGCCGCTCACAGTGCTCTCCTTAGCGCGGCTTCTGCCGAAAGACGCCCGGCAGCGGCTCTTACCTCCGGAGAGCATCCTACCTTCCTCTTTAGCTCCTCTTCTCATCTACACCTCGGCAACAAGCTTTTCCACTATGTCTGGCTAGGAAAAACTGTGCCAGCACAGAAAACATCTCCCCTCGTGTTCTAGAAGTTGCACGGATGTCTGCCAAGTGTTTGGCAGGAAGAAAAGAAAAGTTGTCCAAAACAGCTTCCAATCGAATGTTCCTGTGATTGGAAAAGTCAGGAGAGTGCAAAGGTACTGTTTTCTATCAGTTGGCAAGGTGCGCACACAATCCCAGTGTTGTACAGCTTGCTTCTTCACCTTCCCGAAGCTGCCGCTCTCGCCGGCTGCCGGAGCCCAAGAAGCGGCTTCTTCGCGCAAAGACGATTGTGCCGCTCACAGTGCTCTCCTTAGCGCGGCTTCTGCCGAAAGACGCCCGGCAGCGGCTCTTACCTCCGGAGAGCATCCTACCTTCCTCTTTAGCTCCTCTTCTCATCTACACCTCGGCAACAAGCTTTTCCACTATGTCTGGCTAGGAAAAACTGTGCCAGCACAGAAAACATCTCCCCTCGTGTTCTAGAAGTTGCACGGATGTCTGCCAAGTGTTTGGCAGGAAGAAAAGAAAAGTTGTCCAAAACAGCTTCCAATCGAATGTTCCTGTGATTGGAAAAGTCAGGAGAGTGCAAAGGTACTGTTTTCTATCAGTTGGCAAGGTGCGCACACAATCCCAGTGTTGTACAGCTTGCTTCTTCACCTTCCCGAAGCTGCCGCTCTCGCCGGCTGCCGGAGCCCAAGAAGCGGCTTCTTCGCGCAAAGACGATTGTGCCGCTCACAGTGCTCTCCTTAGCGCGGCTTCTGCCGAAAGACGCCCGGCAGCGGCTCTTACCTCCGGAGAGCATCCTACCTTCCTCTTTAGCTCCTCTTCTCATCTACACCTCGGCAACAAGCTTTTCCACTATGTCTGGCTAGGAAAAACTGTGCCAGCACAGAAAACATCTCCCCTCGTGTTCTAGAAGTTGCACGGATGTCTGCCAAGTGTTTGGCAGGAAGAAAAGAAAAGTTGTCCAAAACAGCTTCCAATCGAATGTTCCTGTGATTGGAAAAGTCAGGAGAGTGCAAAGGTACTGTTTTCTATCAGTTGGCAAGGTGCGCACACAATCCCAGTGTTGTACAGCTTGCTTCTTCACCTTCCCGAAGCTGCCGCTCTCGCCGGCTGCCGGAGCCCAAGAAGCGGCTTCTTCGCGCAAAGACGATTGTGCCGCTCACAGCGCTCTCCTTAGCGCGGCTTCTGCCGAAAGACGCCCGGCAGCGGCTCTTACCTCCGGAGAGCATCCTACCTTCCTCTTTAGCTCCTCTTCTCATCTACACCTCGGCAACAAGCTTTTCCACTATGTCTGGCTAGGAAAAACTGTGCCAGCACAGAAAACATCTCCCCTCGTGTTCTAGAAGTTGCACGGATGTCTGCCAAGTGTTTGGCAGGAAGAAAAGAAAAGTTGTCCAAAACAGCTTCCAATCGAATGTTCCTGTGATTGGAAAAGTCAGGAGAGTGCAAAGGTACTGTTTTCTATCAGTTGGCAAGGTGCGCACACAATCCCAGTGTTGTACAGCTTGCTTCTTCACCTTCCCGAAGCTGCCGCTCTCGCCGGCTGCCGGAGCCCAAGAAGCGGCTTCTTCGCGCAAAGACGATTGTGCCGCTCACAGTGCTCTCCTTAGCGCGGCTTCTGCCGAAAGACGCCCGGCAGCGGCTCTTACCTCCGGAGAGCATCCTACCTTCCTCTTTAGCTCCTCTTCTCATCTACACCTCGGCAACAAGCTTTTCCACTATGTCTGGCTAGGAAAAACTGTGCCAGCACAGAAAACATCTCCCATCGTGTTCTAGAAGTTGCACGGATGTCTGCCAAGTGTTTGGCAGGAAGAAAAGAAAAGTTGTCCAAAACAGCTTCCAATCGAATGTTCCTGTGATTGGAAAAGTCAGGAGAGTGCAAAGGTACTGTTTTCTATCAGTTGGCAAGGTGCGCACACAATCGCAGTGTTGTACAGCTTGCTTCTTCACCTTCCCGAAGCTGCCGCTCTCGCCGGCTGCCGGAGCCCAAGAAGCGGCTTCTTCGCGCAAAGACGATTGTGCCGCTCACAGTGCTCTCCTTAGCGCGGCTTCTGCCGAAAGACGCCCGGCAGCGGCTCTTACCTCCGGAGAGCATCCTACCTTCCTCTTTAGCTCCTCTTCTCATCTACACCTCGGCAACAAGCTTTTCCACTATGTCTGGCTAGGAAAAACTGTGCCAGCACAGAAAACATCTCCCATCGTGTTCTAGAAGTTGCACGGATGTCTGCCAAGTGTTTGGCAGGAAGAAAAGAAAAGTTGTCCAAAACAGCTTCCAATCGAATGTTCCTGTGATTGGAAAAGTCAGGAGAGTGCAAAGGTACTGTTTTCTATCAGTTGGCAAGGTGCGCACACAATCCCAGTGTTGTACAGCTTGCTTCTTCACCTTCCCGAAGCTGCCGCTCTCGCCGGCTGCCGGAGCCCAAGAAGCGGCTTCTTCGCGCAAAGACGATTGTGCCGCTCACAGCGCTCTCCTTAGCGCGGCTTCTGCCGAAAGACGCCCGGCAGCGGCTCTTACCTCCGGAGAGCATCCTACCTTCCTCTTTAGCTCCTCTTCTCATCTACACCTCGGCAACAAGCTTTTCCACTATGTCTGGCTAGGAAAAACTGTGCCAGCACAGAAAACATCTCCCCTCGTGTTCTAGAAGTTGCACGGATGTCTGCCAAGTGTTTGGCAGGAAGAAAAGAAAAGTTGTCCAAAACAGCTTCCAATCGAATGTTCCTGTGATTGGAAAAGTCAGGAGAGTGCAAAGGTACTGTTTTCTATCAGTTGGCAAGGTGCGCACACAATCCCAGTGTTGTACAGCTTGCTTCTTCACCTTCCCGAAGCTGCCGCTCTCGCCGGCTGCCGGAGCCCAAGAAGCGGCTTCTTCGCGCAAAGACGATTGTGCCGCTCACAGTGCTCTCCTTAGCGCGGCTTCTGCCGAAAGACGCCCGGCAGCGGCTCTTACCTCCGGAGAGCATCCTACCTTCCTCTTTAGCTCCTCTTCTCATCTACACCTCGGCAACAAGCTTTTCCACTATGTCTGGCTAGGAAAAACTGTGCCAGCACAGAAAACATCTCCCATCGTGTTCTAGAAGTTGCACGGATGTCTGCCAAGTGTTTGGCAGGAAGAAAAGAAAAGTTGTCCAAAACAGCTTCCAATCGAATGTTCCTGTGATTGGAAAAGTCAGGAGAGTGCAAAGGTACTGTTTTCTATCAGTTGGCAAGGTGCGCACACAATCGCAGTGTTGTACAGCTTGCTTCTTCACCTTCCCGAAGCTGCCGCTCTCGCCGGCTGCCGGAGCCCAAGAAGCGGCTTCTTCGCGCAAAGACGATTGTGCCGCTCACAGTGCTCTCCTTAGCGCGGCTTCTGCCGAAAGACGCCCGGCAGCGGCTCTTACCTCCGGAGAGCATCCTACCTTCCTCTTTAGCTCCTCTTCTCATCTACACCTCGGCAACAAGCTTTTTCACTATGTCTGGCTAGGAAAAACTGTGCCAGCACAGAAAACATCTCCCCTCGTGTTCTAGAAGTTGCACGGATGTCTGCCAAGTGTTTGGCAGGAAGAAAAGAAAAGTTGTCCAAAACAGCTTCCAATCGAATGTTCCTGTGATTGGAAAAGTCAGGAGAGTGCAAAGGTACTGTTTTCTATCAGTTGGCAAGGTGCGCACACAATCCCAGTGTTGTACAGCTCGCTTCTTCACCTTCCCGAAGCTGCCGCTCTCGCCGGCTGCCGGAGCCCAAGAAGCGGCTTCTTCGCGCAAAGACGATTGTGCCGCTCACAGTGCTCTCCCTAGCGCGGCTTCTGCCGAAAGACGCCCGGCAGCGGCTCTTACCTCCGGAGAGCATCCTACCTTCCTCTTTAGCTCCTCTTCTCATCTACACCTCGGCAACAAGCTTTTCCACTATGTCTGGCTAGGAAAAACTGTGCCAGCACAGAAAACATCTCCCCTCGTGTTCTAGAAGTTGCACGGATGTCTGCCAAGTGTTTGGCAGGAAGAAAAGAAAAGTTGTCCAAAACAGCTTCCAATCGAATGTTCCTGTGATTGGAAAAGTCAGGAGAGTGCAAAGGTACTGTTTTCTATCAGTTGGCAAGGTGCGCACACAATCCCAGTGTTGTACAGCTTGCTTCTTCACCTTCCCGAAGCTGCCGCTCTCGCCGGCTGCCGGAGCCCAAGAAGCGGCTTCTTCGCGCAAAGACGATTGTGCCGCTCACAGTGCTCTCCTTAGCGCGGCTTCTGCCGAAAGACGCCCGGCAGCGGCTCTTACCTCCGGAGAGCATCCTACCTTCCTCTTTAGCTCCTCTTCTCATCTACACCTCGGCAACAAGCTTTTCCACTATGTCTGGCTAGGAAAAACTGTGCCAGCACAGAAAACATCTCCCATCGTGTTCTAGAAGTTGCACGGATGTCTGCCAAGTGTTTGGCAGGAAGAAAAGAAAAGTTGTCCAAAACAGCTTCCAATCGAATGTTCCTGTGATTGGAAAAGTCAGGAGAGTGCAAAGGTACTGTTTTCTATCAGTTGGCAAGGTGCGCACACAATCCCAGTGTTGTACAGCTTGCTTCTTCACCTTCCCGAAGCTGCCGCTCTCGCCGGCTGCCGGAGCCCAAGAAGCGGCTTCTTCGCGCAAAGACGATTGTGCCGCTCACAGTGCTCTCCTTAGCGCGGCTTCTGCCGAAAGACGCCCGGCAGCGGCTCTTACCTCCGGAGAGCATCCTACCTTCCTCTTTAGCTCCTCTTCTCATCTACACCTCGGCAACAAGCTTTTCCACTATGTCTGGCTAGGAAAAACTGTGCCAGCACAGAAAACATCTCCCCTCGTGTTCTAGAAGTTGCACGGATGTCTGCCAAGTGTTTGGCAGGAAGAAAAGAAAAGTTGTCCAAAACAGCTTCCAATCGAATGTTCCTGTGATTGGAAAAGTCAGGAGAGTGCAAAGGTACTGTTTTCTATCAGTTGGCAAGGTGCGCACACAATCCCAGTGTTGTACAGCTCGCTTCTTCACCTTCCCGAAGCTGCCGCTCTCGCCGGCTGCCGGAGCCCAAGAAGCGGCTTCTTCGCGCAAAGACGATTGTGCCGCTCACAGTGCTCTCCCTAGCGCGGCTTCTGCCGAAAGACGCCCGGCAGCGGCTCTTACCTCCGGAGAGCATCCTACCTTCCTCTTTAGCTCCTCTTCTCATCTACACCTCGGCAACAAGCTTTTCCACTATGTCTGGCTAGGAAAAACTGTGCCAGCACAGAAAACATCTCCCATCGTGTTCTAGAAGTTGCACGGATGTCTGCCAAGTGTTTGGCAGGAAGAAAAGAAAAGTTGTCCAAAACAGCTTCCAATCGAATGTTCCTGTGATTGGAAAAGTCAGGAGAGTGCAAAGGTACTGTTTTCTATCAGTTGGCAAGGTGCGCACACAATCCCAGTGTTGTACAGCTTGCTTCTTCACCTTCCCGAAGCTGCCGCTCTCGCCGGCTGCCGGAGCCCAAGAAGCGGCTTCTTCGCGCAAAGACGATTGTGCCGCTCACAGTGCTCTCCTTAGCGCGGCTTCTGCCGAAAGACGCCCGGCAGCGGCTCTTACCTCCGGAGAGCATCCTACCTTCCTCTTTAGCTCCTCTTCTCATCTACACCTCGGCAACAAGCTTTTCCACTATGTCTGGCTAGGAAAAACTGTGCCAGCACAGAAAACATCTCCCATCGTGTTCTAGAAGTTGCACGGATGTCTGCCAAGTGTTTGGCAGGAAGAAAAGAAAAGTTGTCCAAAACAGCTTCCAATCGAATGTTCCTGTGATTGGAAAAGTCAGGAGAGTGCAAAGGTACTGTTTTCTATCAGTTGGCAAGGTGCGCACACAATCCCAGTGTTGTACAGCTTGCTTCTTCACCTTCCCGAAGCTGCCGCTCTCGCCGGCTGCCGGAGCCCAAGAAGCGGCTTCTTCGCGCAAAGACGATTGTGCCGCTCACAGTGCTCTCCTTAGCGCGGCTTCTGCCGAAAGACGCCCGGCAGCGGCTCTTACCTCCGGAGAGCATCCTACCTTCCTCTTTAGCTCCTCTTCTCATCTACACCTCGGCAACAAGCTTTTCCACTATGTCTGGCTAGGAAAAACTGTGCCAGCACAGAAAACATCTCCCCTCGTGTTCTAGAAGTTGCACGGATGTCTGCCAAGTGTTTGGCAGGAAGAAAAGAAAAGTTGTCCAAAACAGCTTCCAATCGAATGTTCCTGTGATTGGAAAAGTCAGGAGAGTGCAAAGGTACTGTTTTCTATCAGTTGGCAAGGTGCGCACACAATCCCAGTGTTGTACAGCTTGCTTCTTCACCTTCCCGAAGCTGCCGCTCTCGCCGGCTGCCGGAGCCCAAGAAGCGGCTTCTTCGCGCAAAGACGATTGTGCCGCTCACAGTGCTCTCCTTAGCGCGGCTTCTGCCGAAAGACGCCCGGCAGCGGCTCTTACCTCCGGAGAGCATCCTACCTTCCTCTTTAGCTCCTCTTCTCATCTACACCTCGGCAACAAGCTTTTCCACTATGTCTGGCTAGGAAAAACTGTGCCAGCACAGAAAACATCTCCCCTCGTGTTCTAGAAGTTGCACGGATGTCTGCCAAGTGTTTGGCAGGAAGAAAAGAAAAGTTGTCCAAAACAGCTTCCAATCGAATGTTCCTGTGATTGGAAAAGTCAGGAGAGTGCAAAGGTACTGTTTTCTATCAGTTGGCAAGGTGCGCACACAATCCCAGTGTTGTACAGCTTGCTTCTTCACCTTCCCGAAGCTGCCGCTCTCGCCGGCTGCCGGAGCCCAAGAAGCGGCTTCTTCGCGCAAAGACGATTGTGCCGCTCACAGTGCTCTCCTTAGCGCGGCTTCTGCCGAAAGACGCCCGGCAGCGGCTCTTACCTCCGGAGAGCATCCTACCTTCCTCTTTAGCTCCTCTTCTCATCTACACCTCGGCAACAAGCTTTTCCACTATGTCTGGCTAGGAAAAACTGTGCCAGCACAGAAAACATCTCCCCTCGTGTTCTAGAAGTTGCACGGATGTCTGCCAAGTGTTTGGCAGGAAGAAAAGAAAAGTTGTCCAAAACAGCTTCCAATCGAATGTTCCTGTGATTGGAAAAGTCAGGAGAGTGCAAAGGCACTGTTTTCTATCAGTTGGCAAGGTGCGCACACAATCCCAGTGTTGTACAGCTTGCTTCTTCACCTTCCCGAAGCTGCCGCTCTCGCCGGCTGCCGGAGCCCAAGAAGCGGCTTCTTCGCGCAAAGACGATTGTGCCGCTCACAGCGCTCTCCTTAGCGCGGCTTCTGCCGAAAGACGCCCGGCAGCGGCTCTTACCTCCGGAGAGCATCCTACCTTCCTCTTTAGCTCCTCTTCTCATCTACACCTCGGCAACAAGCTTTTCCACTATGTCTGGCTAGGAAAAACTGTGCCAGCACAGAAAACATCTCCCATCGTGTTCTAGAAGTTGCACGGATGTCTGCCAAGTGTTTGGCAGGAAGAAAAGAAAAGTTGTCCAAAACAGCTTCCAATCGAATGTTCCTGTGATTGGAAAAGTCAGGAGAGTGCAAAGGTACTGTTTTCTATCAGTTGGCAAGGTGCGCACACAATCCCAGTGTTGTACAGCTTGCTTCTTCACCTTCCCGAAGCTGCCGCTCTCGCCGGCTGCCGGAGCCCAAGAAGCGGCTTCTTCGCGCAAAGACGATTGTGCCGCTCACAGCGCTCTCCTTAGCGCGGCTTCTGCCGAAAGACGCCCGGCAGCGGCTCTTACCTCCGGAGAGCATCCTACCTTCCTCTTTAGCTCCTCTTCTCATCTACACCTCGGCAACAAGCTTTTCCACTATGTCTGGCTAGGAAAAACTGTGCCAGCACAGAAAACATCTCCCCTCGTGTTCTAGAAGTTGCACGGATGTCTGCCAAGTGTTTGGCAGGAAGAAAAGAAAAGTTGTCCAAAACAGCTTCCAATCGAATGTTCCTGTGATTGGAAAAGTCAGGAGAGTGCAAAGGTACTGTTTTCTATCAGTTGGCAAGGTGCGCACACAATCCCAGTGTTGTACAGCTTGCTTCTTCACCTTCCCGAAGCTGCCGCTCTCGCCGGCTGCCGGAGCCCAAGAAGCGGCTTCTTCGCGCAAAGACGATTGTGCCGCTCACAGTGCTCTCCTTAGCGCGGCTTCTGCCGAAAGACGCCCGGCAGCGGCTCTTACCTCCGGAGAGCATCCTACCTTCCTCTTTAGCTCCTCTTCTCATCTACACCTCGGCAACAAGCTTTTCCACTATGTCTGGCTAGGAAAAACTGTGCCAGCACAGAAAACATCTCCCCTCGTGTTCTAGAAGTTGCACGGATGTCTGCCAAGTGTTTGGCAGGAAGAAAAGAAAAGTTGTCCAAAACAGCTTCCAATCGAATGTTCCTGTGATTGGAAAAGTCAGGAGAGTGCAAAGGTACTGTTTTCTATCAGTTGGCAAGGTGCGCACACAATCCCAGTGTTGTACAGCTTGCTTCTTCACCTTCCCGAAGCTGCCGCTCTCGCAGTACCAACAGTACCCTAGGAAGGTAAATCAGCCGGGTATTAGGGTTCTTCCTAAGGAAAAAGCTGTGAAAGCAGCCATGTTGTGGCACTTTTGCACTCCCTTTTGGATGCCTTTCACAGCTCCAGTGTGCCTGGAAGTCTGGGCTTCCTGATTTTAAAAATCCTAGCACAAGGCCTACCTAACCCCAACCCGACGACGAGAAAGGGAAATCAGCCAGGAATTAGGGATGTCCCCAAGGAAATAGCTGTGGAGGCAGGCATGTGGTGTTACTTTTGTGCTCTTCTTGGATGGTCCCTCGCAGGTGCTGTGTTCTTGGAACTCAGGGCTTTCTGGTTAAAAAACTCTAATCCTAGGCCTAACTCAAACCTCAACGCTAGGAAGGAAAATCAGCCTAAGGTTGGGGATGGTCTCATGGAAATAGCAGTGGAGGCAGCCAAGTTGTGTCACTTTTGCGCTCCCCTTGGGATGCCTTGAACAGCTGCAGTGTGCCTGGAGCACAGGGCTTCCTGGTTTTAAAAGTCCTTGGCCCAAGCCTAACACTAACCCTAGGAAGGTAAATCAGCCGGGTATTAGGGTTCTTCCTAAGGAAAAAGCTGTGAAAGCAGCCATGTTGTGGCACTTTTGCACTCCCTTTTGGATGCCTTTCACAGCTCCAGTGTGCCTGGAGGTCTGGGCTTCCTGATTTTCAAAATCCTAGCACAAGGCCTACCTAACCCCAACCCGACGACGAGAAAGGGAAATCAGCCAGGAATTAGGGATGTCCCCAAGGAAATAGCTGTGGAGGCAGGCATGTGGTGTTACTTTTGTGCTCTTCTTGGGTAGTCCTTCGCAGCTGCTGTATTCTTGGAACTCAGGGCTTTCTGGTTAACAAACTCTAACCCTAGGCCTAACTCAAACCTCAACGCTAGGAAGGAAAATCAGCCTATGGTTGGGGATGGTCTCATGGGAATAGCAGTGGAGGCAGCCAAGTTGTGTCACTTTTGCGCTCCCGTTGGGATGCCTTGAACAGCTGCAGTGTGCCTGGAGCACAGGGCTTCCTGGTTTTAAAAGTCCTTGGCCCAAGCCTAACAGTAACCCTAGGAAGGTAAATCAGCCGGGTATTAGGGTTCTTCCTAAGGAAAAAGCTGTGAAAGCAGCCATGTTGTGGCACTTTTGCACTCCCTTTTGAATGCCTTTCACAGCTCCAGTGTGCCTGGAGGTCTGGGCTTCCTGATTTTCAAAATCCTAGCACAAGGCCTACCTAACCCCAACCCGACGACGAGAAAGGCAAATCAGCCAGGAATTAGGGATGTCCCCAAGGAAATAGCTGTGGAGGCAGGCATGTGGTGTTACTTTTGTGCTCTTCTTGGGTAGTCCTTCGCAGCTGCTGTGTTCTTGGACCTCAGGGCTTTCTGGTTAAAGAACACTAATCCTAGGCCTAACTCAAACCTCAACGCTAGGAAGGAAAATCAGCCTATGGTTGGGGATGGTCTCATGGAAATAGCAGTGGAGGCAGCCAAGTTGTGTCACTTTTGCGCTCCCCTTGGGATGCCTTGAACAGCTGCAGTGTGCCTGGAGCACAGGGCTTCCTGGTTTTAAAAGTCCTAGGCCCAAGCCTAACAGTAACCCTAGGAAGATAAATCAGCGGGGTATTAGGGTTCTTCCTAAGGAAAAAGCTGTGAAAGCAGCCATGTTGTGGCACTTTTGCACTCCCTTTTGGATGCCTTTCACAGCTCCAGTATTCCTGGAGGTCTGGGCTTCCTGGTTTTAAAAATCCTAGCACAAGGCCTACCTAACCCCAACCCGACAACGAGAAAGGCAAATCAGCCAGGAATTAGGGATGTCCCCAAGGAAATAGCTGTGGAGGCAGGCATGTGGTGGTACTTTTGTGCTCTTCTTGGGTGGTCCCTCGCAGGTGCTCTGTTCTTGGAACACAGGGCTTTCTGGTTAAAAAACTCTAACCCTAGGCCTAACTCAAACCTCAACGCTAGGAAGGAAAATCAGCCTAAGTTTGGGGATGGTCTCATGGAAATAGCAGTGGAGGCAGCCAAGTTGTGTCACTTTTGCGCTCCCCTTGGGATGCCTTGAACAGCTGCAGTGTGCCTGGAGCACAGGGCTTCCTGGTTTTAAAAGTCCTTGGCCCAAGCCTAACACTAACCCTAGGAAGATAAATCAGCGGGGTATTAGGGTTCTTCCTAAGGAAAAAGCTGTGAAAGCAGCCATGTTGTGGCACTTTTGCACTCCCTTTTGGATGCCTTTCACAGCTCCAGTGTGCCTGGAGGTCTGGGCTTCCTGATTTTAGAAATCCTAGCACAAGGCCTACCTAACCCCAACCCGACGACGAGAAAGGCAAATCAGCCAGGAATTAGGGATGTCCCCAAGGAAATAGCTGTGGAGGCAGGCATGTTGTGGTACTTTTGTGCTCTTCTTGGGTAGTCCTTCGCAGCTGCTGTATTCTTGGAACTCAGGGCTTTCTGGTTGAAAGAACTCTAACCCTAGGCTTAACTCAAACCTCAACGCTAGGAAGGAAAATCAGCCTATGGTTGGGGATGGTCTCATGGAAATAGCAGTGGAGGCAGCCAAGTTGTGTCACTTTTGCACTCCCCTTGGGATGCCTTGAACAGCTGCAGTGTGCCTGGAGCACAGGGCTTCCTGGTTTTCAAAGTCCTAGGCCCAAGCCTAACAGTAACCCTAGGAAGGTAAATCAGCCGGGTATTAGGGTTCTTCCTAAGGAAAAAGCTGTGAAAGCAGCCATGTTGTGGCACTTTTGCACTCCCTTTTGGATGCCTTTCACAGCTCCAGTGTGCCTGGAGGTCTGGGCTTCCTGATTTTCAAAATCCTAGCACAAGGCCTACCTAACCCCAACCCGACGACGAGAAAGGCAAATCAGCCAGGAATTAGGGATGTCCCCAAGGAAATAGCTGTGGAGGCAGGCATGTGGTGGTACTTTTGTGCTCTTCTTGGGTAGTCCTTCGCAGCTGCTGTGTTCTTGGAACTCAGGGCTTTCAGGTTAAAAGAACACTAACCATAGGCCTAACTCAAAACTCAACGCTAGGAAGGAAAACCAGCCTAAGGTTGGGGAGGGTCTCATGGAAATAGCAGTGGAGGCAGCCAAGTTGTGTCACTTTTGCGCTCCCGTTGGGATGCCTTGAACAGCTGCAGTGTGCCTGGAGCACAGGGCTTCCTGGTTTTCAAAGTCCTTGGCCCAAGCCTAACAGTAACCCTAGGAAGGTAAATCAGCGGGGTATTAGGGTTCTTCCTAAGGAAAAAGCTGTGAAAGCAGCCATGATGTGGCACTTTTGCACTCCCTTTTGGATGCCTTTCACAGCTCCAGTGTGCCTGGAGGTCTGGGCTTCCTGATTTTAAAAATCCTAGCACAAGGCCTACCTAACCCCAACCCGACGACGAGAAAGGCAAATCAGCCAGGAATTAGGGATGTCCCCAAGGAAATAGCTGTGGAGGCAGGCATGTGGTGGTACTTTTGTGCTCTTCTTGGGTGGTCCCTCGCAGGTGCTGTGTTCTTGGAACTCAGGGCTTTCTGGTTAAAAAACTCAAACCCTAGGCCTAACTCAAACCTCAACGCTAGGAAGGAAAATCAGCCTAAGTTTGGGGATGGTCTCATGGAAATAGCAGTGGAGGCAGCCAAGTTGTGTCACTTTTGCACTCCCCTTGGGATGCCTTGAACAGCTGCAGTGTGCCTGGAGCACAGGGCTTCCTGGTTTTAAAAGTCCTTGGCCCAAGCCTAACACTAACCCTAGGAAGGTAAATCAGCCGGGTATTAGGGTTCTTCCTAAGGAAAAAGCTGTGAAAGCAGCCATGTTGTGGCACTTTTGCACTCCCTTTTGGATGCCTTTCACAGCTCCAGTGTGCCTGGAGGTCTGGGCTTCCTGATTTTAGAAATCCTAGCACAAGGCCTACCTAACCCCAACCCGACGACGAGAAAGGCAAATCAGCCAGGAATTAGGGATGTCCCCAAGGAAATAGCTGTGGAGGCAGGCATGTGGTGGTACTTTTGTGCTCTTCTTGGGTAGTCCTTCGCAGCTGCTGTGTTCTTGGAACTCAGGGCTTTCAGGTTAAAAGAACACTAACCATAGGCCTAACTCAAACCTCAACGCTAGGAAGGATAACCAGCCTAAGGTTGGGGATGGTCTCATGGAAATAGCAGTGGAGGCAGCCAAGTTGTGTCACTTTTGCGCTCCCGTTGGGATGCCTTGAACAGCTGCAGTGTGCCTGGAGCACAGGGCTTCCTGGTTTTAAAAGTCCTTGGCCCAAGCCTAACAGTAACCCTAGGAAGGTAAATCAGCCGGGTATTAGGGTTCTTCCTAAGGAAAAAGCTGTGAAAGCAGCCATGTTGTGGCACTTTTGCACTCCCTTTTGGATGCCTTTCACAGCTCCAGTGTGCCTGGAGGTCTGGGCTTCCTGATTTTAAAAATCCTAGCACAAGGCCTACCTAACCCCAACCCGACGACGAGAAAGGCAAATCAGCCAGGAATTAGGGATGTCCCCAAGGAAATAGCTGTGGAGGCAGGCATGTGGTGTTACTTTTGTGCTCTTCTTGGATGGTCCCTCGCAGGTGCTGTGTTCTTGGAACTCAGGGCTTTCTGGTTAAAAAACTCTAACCCTAGGCCTAACTCAAACCTCAACGCTAGGAAGGAAAATCAGCCTATGGTTTGGGATGGTCTCATGGAAATAGCAGTGGAGGCAGCCAAGTTGTGTCACTTTTGCGCTCCCCTTGGGATGCCTTGAACAGCTGCAGTGTGCCTGGAGCACAGGGCTTCCTGGTTTTAAAAGTCCTAGGCCCAAGCCTAACAGTAACCCTAGGAAGGTAAATCAGCCGGGTATTAGGGTTCTTCCAAAGGAAAAAGCTGTGAAAGCAGCCATGTTGTGGCACTTTTGCACTCCCTTTTGGATGCCTTTCACAGCTCCAGTGTGCCTGGAGGTCTGGGCTTCCTGATTTTCAAAATCCTAGCACAAGGCCTACCTAACCCCAACCCGATGACGAGAAAGGCAAATCAGCCAGGAATTAGGGATGTCCCCAAGGAAATAGCTGTGGAGGCAGGCATGTGGTGGTACTTTTGTGCTCTTCTTGGGTAGTCCTTCGCAGCTGCTGTGTTCTTGGAACTCAGGGCTTTCAGGTTAAAAGAACACTAACCATAGGCCTAACTCAAAACTCAACGCTAGGAAGGAAAACCAGCCTAAGGTTGGGGATGGTCTCATGGAAATAGCAGTGGAGGCAGCCAAGTTGTGTCACTTTTGCGCTCCCGTTGGGATGCCTTGAACAGCTGCAGTGTGCCTGGAGCACAGGGCTTCCTGGTTTTAAAAGTCCTTGGCCCAAGCCTAACAGTAACCCTAGGAAGGTAAATCAGCCGGGTATTAGGGTTCTTCCTAAGGAAAAAGCTGTGAAAGCAGCCATGTTGTGGCACTTTTGCACTCCCTTTTGGATGCCTTTCACAGCTCCAGTGTGCCTGGAGGTCTGGACTTCCTGATTTTAAAAATCCTAGCACAAGGCCTACCTAACCCCAACCCGACGACGAGAAAGGCAAATCAGCCAGGAATTAGGGATGTCCCCAAGGAAATAGCTGTGGAGGCAGGCATGTGGTGGTACTTTTGTGCTCTTCTTGGGTAGTCCTTCGCAGCTGCTGTGTTCTTGGAACTCAGGGCTTTCAGGTTAAAAGAACACTAACCATAGGCCTAACTCAAAACTCAACGCTAGGAAGGAAAATCAGCCTATGGTTGGGGATGGTCTCATGGAAATAGCAGTGGAGGCAGCCAAGTTGTGTCACTTTTGCACTCCCCTTGGGATGCCTTGAACAGCTGCAGTGTGCCTGGAGCACAGGGCTTCCTGGTTTTAAAAGTCCTTGGCCCAAGCCTAACAGTAACCCTAGGAAGGTAAATCAGCCGGGTATTAGGGTTCTTCCTAAGGAAAAAGCTGTGAAAGCAGCCATGTTGTGGCACTTTTGCACTCCCTTTTGGATGCCTTTCACAGCTCCAGTGTGCCTGGAGGTCTGGGCTTCCTGATTTTAAAAATCCTAGCACAAGGCCTACCTAACCCCAACCCGACGACGAGAAAGGCAAATCAGCCAGGAATTAGGGATGTCCCCAAGGAAATAGCTGTGGAGGCAGGCATGTGGTGGTACTTTTGTGCTCTTCTTGGGTAGTCCTTCGCAGCTGCTGTGTTCTTGGACCTCAGGGCTTTCTGGTTAAAAAACTCTAACCATAGGCCTAACTCAAACCTCAACGCTAGGAAGGAAAATCAGCCTATGGTTCAGGATGGTCTCATGGAAATAGCAGTGGAGGCAGCCAAGTTGTGTCACTTTCGCGCTCCCGTTGGGATGCCTTGAACAGCTGCAGTGTGCCTGGAGCACAGGGCTTCCTGGTTTTAAAAGTCCTTGGCCCAAGCCTAACAGTAACCCTAGGAAGGTAAATCAGCCGGGTATTAGGGTTCTTCCTAAGGAAAAAGCTGTGAAAGCAGCCATGTTGTGGCACTTTTGCACTCCCTTTTGGATGCCTTTCACAGCTCCAGTGTGCCTGGAGGTCTGGGCTTCCTGATTTTAGAAATCCTAGCACAAGGCCTACCTAACCCCAACCCGACGACGAGAAAGGCAAATCAGCCAGGAATTAGGGATGTCCCCAAGGAAATAGCTGTGGAGGCAGGCATGTGGTGGTACTTTTGTGCTCTTCTTGGGTAGTCCTTCGCAGCTGCTGTGTTCTTGGAACTCAGGGCTTTCAGGTTAAAAGAACACTAACCATAGGCCTAACTCAAACCTCAACGCTAGGAAGGAAAATCAGCCTATGGTTGGGGATGGTCTCATGGAAATAGCAGTGGAGGCAGCCAAGTTGTGTCACTTTTGCGCTCCCCTTGGGATGCCTTGAACAGCTGCAGTGTGCCTGGAGCACAGGGCTTCCTGGTTTTAAATGTCCTTGGCCCAAGCCTAACAGTAACCCTAGGAAGGTAAATCAGCCGGGTATTAGGGTTCTTCCTAAGGAAAAAGCTGTGAAAGCAGCCATGTTGTGGCACTTTTGCACTCCCTTTTGGATGCCTTTCACAGCTCCAGTATGCCTGGAGGTCTGGGCTTCCTGATTTTCAAAATCCTAGCACAAGGCCTACCTAACCCCAACCCGACGACGAGAAAGGCAAATCAGCCAGGAATTAGGGATGTCCCCAAGGAAATAGCTGTGGAGGCAGGCATGTTGTGGTACTTTTGTGCTCTTCTTGGGTAGTCCTTCGCAGCTGCTGTGTTCTTGGAACTCAGGGCTTTCAGGTTAAAAGAACACTAACCATAGGCCTAACTCAAAACTCAACGCTAGGAAGGAAAACCAGCCTAAGGTTGGGGATGGTCTCATGGAAATAGCAGTGGAGGCAGCCAAGTTGTGTCACTTTTGCGCTCCCGTTGGGATGCCTTGAACAGCTGCAGTGTGCCTGGAGCACAGGGCTTCCTGCTTTTCAAAGTCCTTGGCCCAAGCCTAACAGTAACCCTAGGAAGGTAAATCAGCTGGGTATTAGGGTTCTTCCTAAGGAAAAAGCTGTGAAAGCAGCCATGTTGTGGCACTTTTGCACTCCCTTTTGGATGCCTTTCACAGCTCCAGTGTGCCTGGAGGTCTGGGCTTCCTGATTTTAAAAATCCTAGCACAAGGCCTACCTAACTCCAACCCGACGACGAGAAAGGTAAATCAGCCAGGAATTAGGGATGTCCCCAAGGAAATAGCTGTGGAGGCAGGCATGTGGTGGTACTTTTGTGCTCTTCTTGGGTAGTCCTTCGCAGCTGCTGTGTTCTTGGAACTCAGGGCTTTCAGGTTAAAAGAACACTAACCATAGGCCTAACTCAAAACTCAACGCTAGGAAGGAAAATCAGCCTATGGTTGGGGATGGTCTCATGGGAATAGCAGTGGAGGCAGCCAAGTTGTGTCACTTTTGCGCTCCCGTTGGGATGCCTTGAACAGCTGCAGTGTGCCTGGAGCACAGGGCTTCCTGCTTTTCAAAGTCCTTGGCCCAAGCCTAACAGTAACCCTAGGAAGGTAAATCAGCTGGGTATTAGGGTTCTTCCTAAGGAAAAAGCTGTGAAAGCAGCCATGTTGTGGCACTTTTGCACTCCCTTTTGGATGCCTTTCACAGCTCCAGTGTGCCTGGAGGTCTGGGCTTCCTGATTTTAAAAATCCTAGCACAAGGCCTACCTAACTCCAACCCGACGACGAGAAAGGTAAATCAGCCAGGAATTAGGGATGTCCCCAAGGAAATAGCTGTGGAGGCAGGCATGTGGTGGTACTTTTGTGCTCTTCTTGGGTAGTCCTTCGCAGCTGCTGTGTTCTTGGAACTCAGGGCTTTCAGGTTAAAAGAACACTAACCATAGGCCTAACTCAAAACTCAACGCTAGGAAGGAAAATCAGCCTATGGTTGGGGATGGTCTCATGGGAATAGCAGTGGAGGCAGCCAAGTTGTGTCACTTTTGCGCTCCCGTTGGGATGCCTTGAACAGCTGCAGTGTGCCTGGAGCACAGGGCTTCCTGGTTTTAAAAGTCCTTGGCCCAAGCCTAACAGTAACCCTAGGAAGATAAATCAGCCGGGTATTAGGGTTCTTCCTAAGGAAAAAGCTGTGAAAGCAGCCATGTTGTGGCACTTTTGCACTCCCTTTTGGATGCCTTTCACAGCTCCAGTGTGCCTGGAGGTCTGGGCTTCCTGATTTTAAAAATCCTAGCACAAGGCCTACCTAACCCCAACCCGACGACGAGAAAGGCAAATCAGCCAGGAATTAGGGATGTCCCCAAGGAAATAGCTGTGGAGGCAGGCATGTGGTGGTACTTTTGTGCTCTTCTTGGGTAGTCCTTCGCAGCTGCTGTATTCTTGGAACTCAGGGCTTTCTGGTTAAAAAACTCTAACCCTAGGCCTAACTCAAACCTCAACGCTAGGAAGGAAAATCAGCCTATGGTTGGGGATGGTCTCATGGAAATAGCAGTGGAGGCAGCCAAGTTGTGTCACTTTTGCGCTCCCCTTGGGATGCCTTGAACAGCTGCAGTGTGCCTGGAGCACAGGGCTTCCTGGTTTTAAAAGTCCTTGGCCCAAGCCTAACAGTAACCCTAGGAAGGTAAATCAGCCGGGTATTAGGGTTCTTCCTAAGGAAAAAGCTGTGAAAGCAGCCATGTTGTGGCACTTTTGCACTCCCTTTTGGATGCCTTTCACAGCTCCAGTGTGCCTGGAGGTCTGGGCTTCCTGATTTTAAAAATCCTAGCACAAGGCCTACCTAACCCCAACCCGACGACGAGAAAGGCAAATCAGCCAGGAATTAGGGATGTCCCCAAGGAAATAGCTGTGGAGGCAGGCATGTGGTGGTACTTTTGTGCTCTTCTTGGGTAGTCCTTCGCAGCTGCTGTGTTCTTGGAACTCAGGGCTTTCAGGTTAAAAGAACACTAACCATAGGCCTAACTCACAACTCAACGCTAGGAAGGAAAATCAGCCTATGGTTCAGGATGGTCTCATGGAAATAGCAGTGGAGGCAGCCAAGTTGTGTCACTTTTGCGCTCCCGTTGGGATGCCTTGAACAGCTGCAGTGTGCCTGGAGCACAGGGCTTCCTGGTTTTAAAAGTCCTTGGCCCAAGCCTAACAGTAACCCTAGGAAGGTAAATCAGCCGGGTATTAGGGTTCTTCCTAAGGAAAAAGCTGTGAAAGCAGCCATGTTGTGGCACTTTTGCACTCCCTTTTGGATGCCTTTCACAGCTCCAGTGTGCCTGGAGGTCTGGGCTTCCTGATTTTCAAAATCCTAGCACAAGGCCTACCTAACCCCAACCCGACGACGAGAAAGGCAAATCAGCCAGGAATTAGGGATGTCCCCAAGGAAATAGCTGTGGAGGCAGGCATGTTGTGGTACTTTTGTGCTCTTCTTGGGTAGTCCTTCGCAGCTGCTGTGTTCTTGGAACTCAGGGCTTTCAGGTTAAAAGAACACTAACCATAGGCCTAACTCAAACCTCAACGCTAGGAAGGAAAATCAGCCTATGGTTGGGGATGGTCTCATGGGAATAGCAGTGGAGGCAGCCAAGTTGTGTCACTTTTGCGCTCCCCTTGGGATGCCTTGAACAGCTGCAGTGTGCCTGGAGCACAGGGCTTCCTGGTTTTAAAAGTCCTTGGCCCAAGCCTAACAGTAACCCTAGGAAGGTAAATCAGCCGGGTATTAGGGTTCTTCCTAAGGAAAAAGCTGTGAAAGCAGCCATGTTGTGGCACTTTTGCACTCCCTTTTGGATGCCTTTCACAGCTCCAGTGTGCCTGGAGGTCTGGGCTTCCTGATTTTCAAAATCCTAGCACAAGGCCTACCTAACCCCAACCCGACGACGAGAAAGGCAAATCAGCCAGGAATTAGGGATGTCCCCAAGGAAATAGCTGTGGAGGCAGGCATGTTGTGGTACTTTTGTGCTCTTCTTGGGTAGTCCTTCGCAGCTGCTGTGTTCTTGGAACTCAGGGCTTTCTGGTTAACAAACTCTAACCCTAGGCCTAACTCAAACCTCAACGCTAGGAAGGAAAATCAGCCTATGGTTGGGGATGGTCTCATGGAAATAGCAGTGGAGGCAGCCAAGTTGTGTCACTTTTGCACTCCCCTTGGGATGCCTTGAACAGCTGCAGTGTGCCTGGAGCACAGGGCTTCCTGGTTTTAAAAGTCCTTGGCCCAAGCCTAACAGTAACCCTAGGAAGGTAAATCAGCCGGGTATTAGGGTTCTTCCTAAGGAAAAAGCTGTGAAAGCAGCCATGTTGTGGCACTTTTGCACTCCCTTTTGGATGCCTTTCACAGCTCCAGTGTGCCTGGAGGTCTGGGCTTTCTGATTTTAAAAATCCTAGCACAAGGCCTACCTAACCCCAACCCGACGACGAGAAAGGCAAATCAGCCAGGAATTAGGGATGTCCCCAAGGAAATAGCTGTGGAGGCAGGCATGTGGTGGTACTTTTGTGCTCTTCTTGGGTAGTCCTTCGCAGCTGCTGTGTTCTTGGACCTCAGGGCTTTCTGGTTAAAAAACTCTAACCCTAGGCCTAACTCAAACCTCAACGCTAGGAAGGAAAATCAGCCTATGGTTGGGGATGGTCTCATGGAAATAGCAGTGGAGGCAGCCAAGTTGTGTCACTTTTGCGCTCCCGTTGGGATGCCTTGAACAGCTGCAGTGTGCCTGGAGCACAGGGCTTCCTGGTTTTAAAAGTCCTTGGCCCAAACCTAACAGTAACCCTAGGAAGGTAAATCAGCCGGGTATTAGGGTTCTTCCTAAGGAAAAAGCTGTGAAAGCAGCCATGTTGTGGCACTTTTGCACTCCCTTTTGGATGCCTTTCACAGCTCCAGTGTGCCTGGAGGTCTGGGCTTCCTGATTTTAAAAATCCTAGCACAAGGCCTACCTAACCCCAACCCGACGACGAGAAAGGTAAATCAGCCAGGAATTAGGGATGTCCCCAAGGAAATAGCTGTGGAGGCAGGCATGTGGTGGTACTTTTGTGCTCTTCTTGGGTAGTCCTTCGCAGCTGCTGTGTTCTTGGAACTCAGGGCTTTCTGGTTAAAGGACACTTACCATAGGCCTAACTCAAACCTCAACGCTAGGAAGGAATATCAGCCTAAGGTTGGGGATGGTCTCATGGAAATAGCAGTGGAGGCAGCCAAGTTGTGTCACTTTTGCACTCCCGCTGGGATGCCTTGAACAGCTGCAGTGTTCCTGGAGCACAGGGCTTCCTGGTTTTCAAAGTCCTTGGCCCAAGCCTAACAGTAACCCTAGGAAGGTAAATCAGCCGGGTATTAGGGTTCTTCCTAAGGAAAAAGCTGTGAAAGCAGCCATGTTGTGGCACTTTTGCACTCCCTTTTGGATGCCTTTCACAGCTCCAGTATGCCTGGAGGTCTGGGCTTCCTGATTTTAAAAATCGTAGCACAAGGCCTACCTAACCCCAACCCGACGACGAGAAAGGCAAATCAGCCAGGAATTAGGGATGTCCCCAAGGAAATAGCTGTGGAGGCAGGCATGTTGTGGTACTTTTGTGCTCTTCTTGGGTAGTCCTTCGCAGCTGCTGTGTTCTTGGAACTCAGGGCTTTCAGGTTAAAAGAACACTAACCATAGGCCTAACTCAAACCTCAACGCTAGGAAGGAAAACCAGCCTAAGGTTGGGGATGGTCTCATGGAAATAGCAGTGGAGGCAGCCAAGTTGTGTAACTTTTGCGCTCCCCTTGGGATGCCTTGAACAGCTGCAGTGTGCCTGGAGCACAAGGCTTCCTGGTTTTAAAAGTCCTTGGCCCAAGCCTAACAGTAACCCTAGGAAGGGAAATCAGCCGGGTATTAGGGTTCTTCCTAAGGAAAAAGCTGTGAAAGCAGCCATGTTGTGGCACTTTTGCACTCCCTTTTGGATGCCTTTCACAGCTCCAGTGTGCCTGGAGGTCTGGGCTTTCTGATTTTAAAAATCCTAGCACAAGGCCTACCTAACCCCAACCCGACGACGAGAAAGGCAAATCAGCCAGGAATTAGGGATGTCCCCAAGGAAATAGCTGTGGAGGCAGGCATGTTGTGGTACTTTTGTGCTCTTCTTGGGTGGTCCTTCGCAGCTGCTGTGTTCTTGGAACTCAGGGCTTTCTGGTTAAAAAACTCTAACCCTAGGCCTAACTCAAACCTCAACGCTAGGGAGGAAAATCAGCCTATGGTTGGGGATGGTCTCATGGAAATAGCAGTGGAGGCAGCCAAGTTGTGTCACTTTTGCGCTCCCCTTGGGATGCCTTGAACAGCTGCAGTGTGCCTGGAGCACAGGGCTTCCTGGTTTTAAATGTCCTTGGCCCAAGCCTAACAGTAACCCTAGGAAGGTAAATCAGCCGGGTATTAGGGTTCTTCCTAAGGAAAAAGCTGTGAAAGCAGCCATGTTGTGGCACTTTTGCACTCCCTTTTGGATGCCTTTCACAGCTCCAGTATGCCTGGAGGTCTGGGCTTCCTGATTTTCAAAATCCTAGCACAACGCCTACCTAACCCCAACCCGACGACGAGAAAGGCAAATCAGCCAGGAATTAGGGATGTCCCCAAGGAAATAGCTGTGGAGGCAGGCATGTTGTGGTACTTTTGTGCTCTTCTTGGGTAGTCCTTCGCAGCTGCTGTGTTCTTGGAACTCAGGGCTTTCAGGTTAAAAGAACACTAACCATAGGCCTAACTCAAAACTCAACGCTAGGAAGGAAAACCAGCCTAAGGTTGGGGATGGTCTCATGGAAATAGCAGTGGAGGCAGCCAAGTTGTGTCACTTTTGCGCTCCCGTTGGGATGCCTTGAACAGCTGCAGTGTGCCTGGAGCACAGGGCTTCCTGCTTTTCAAAGTCCTTGGCCCAAGCCTAACAGTAACCCTAGGAAGGTAAATCAGCCGGGTATTAGGGTTCTTCCTAAGGAAAAAGCTGTGAAAGCAGCCATGTTGTGGCACTTTTGCACTCCCTTTTGGATGCCTTTCACAGCTCCAGTGTGCCTGGAGGTCTGGGCTTCCTGATTTTAAAAATCCTAGCACAAGGCCTACCTAACCCCAACCCGACGACGAGAAAGGTAAATCAGCCAGGAATTAGGGATGTCCCCAAGGAAATAGCTGTGGAGGCAGGCATGTGGTGGTACTTTTGTGCTCTTCTTGGGTAGTCCTTCGCAGCTGCTGTGTTCTTGGAACTCAGGGCTTTCAGGTTAAAAGAACACTTATCATAGGCCTAACTCAAACCTCAACGCTAGGAAGGAAAATCAGCCTATGGTTGGGGATGGTCTCATGGGAATAGCAGTGGAGGCAGCCAAGTTGTGTCACTTTTGCGCTCCCGTTGGGATGCCTTGAACAGCTGCAGTGTGCCTGGAGCACAGGGCTTCCTGGTTTTAAAAGTCCTTGGCCCAAGCCTAACAGTAACCCTAGGAAGGTAAATCAGCCGGGTATTAGGGTTCTTCCTAAGGAAAAAGCTGTGAAAGCAGCCATGTTGTGGCACTTTTGCACTCCCTTTTGGATGCCTTTCACAGCTCCAGTGTGCCTGGAGGTCTGGGCTTCCTGATTTTCAAAATCCTAGCACAAGGCCTACCTAACCCCAACCCGACGACGAGAAAGGCAAATCAGCCAGGAATTAGGGATGTCCCCAAGGAAATAGCTGTGGAGGCAGGCATGTTGTGGTACTTTTGTGCTCTTCTTGGGTAGTCCTTCGCAGCTGCTGTGTTCTTGGAACTCAGGGCTTTCAGGTTAAAAGAACACTAACCATAGGCCTAACTCAAACCTCAACGCTAGGAAGGAAAATCAGCCTATGGTTGGGGATGGTCTCATGGGAATAGCAGTGGAGGCAGCCAAGTTGTGTCACTTTTGCGCTCCCCTTGGGATGCCTTGAACAGCTGCAGTGTTCCTGGAGCACAGGGCTTCCTGGTTTTAAAAGTCCTTGGCCCAAGCCTAACAGTAACCCTAGGAAGGTAAATCAGCCGGGTATTAGGGTTCTTCCTAAGGAAAAAGCTGTGAAAGCAGCCATGTTGTGGCACTTTTGCACTCCCTTTTGGATGCCTTTCACAGCTCCAGTGTGCCTGGAGGTCTGGGCTTCCTGATTTTCAAAATCCTAGCACAAGGCCTACCTAACCCCAACCCGACGACGAGAAAGGCAAATCAGCCAGGAATTAGGGATGTCCCCAAGGAAATAGCTGTGGAGGCAGGCATGTTGTGGTACTTTTGTGCTCTTCTTGGGTAGTCCTTCGCAGCTGCTGTGTTCTTGGAACTCAGGGCTTTCTGGTTAACAAACTCTAACCCTAGGCCTAACTCAAACCTCAACGCTAGGAAGGAAAATCAGCCTATGGTTGGGGATGGTCTCATGGAAATAGCAGTGGAGGCAGCCAAGTTGTGTCACTTTTGCGCTCCCGTTGGGATGCCTTGAACAGCTGCAGTGTGCCTGGAACACAGGGCTTCCTGGTTTTAAAAGTCCTAGGCCCAAGCCTAACAGTAACCCTAGGAAGGTAAATCAGCCGGGTATTAGGGTTCTTCCTAAGGAAAAAGCTGTGAAAGCAGCCATGTTGTGGCACTTTTGCACTCCCTTTTGGATGCCTTTCACAGCTCCAGTGTGCCTGGAGGTCTGGGCTTCCTGATTTTCAAAATCCTAGCACAAGGCCTACCTAACCCCAACCCGACGACGAGAAAGGCAAATCAGCCAGGAATTAGGGATGTCCCCAAGGAAATAGCTGTGGAGGCAGGCATGTGGTGGTACTTTTGTGCTCTTCTTGGGTAGTCCTTCGCAGCTGCTGTGTTCTTGGACCTCAGGGCTTTCTGGTTAAAAAACTCTAACCCTAGGCCTAACTCAAACCTCAACGCTAGGAAGGAAAATCAGCCTATGGTTCAGGATGGTCTCATGGAAATAGCAGTGGAGGCAGCCAAGTTGTGTCACTTTTGCACTCCCGTTGGGATGCCTTGAACAGCTGCAGTGTTCCTGGAGCACAGGGCTTCCTGGTTTTAAAAGTCCTTGGCCCAAACCTAACAGTAACCCTAGGAAGGTAAATCAGCCGGGTATTAGGGTTCTTCCTAAGGAAAAAGCTGTGAAAGCAGCCATGTTGTGGCACTTTTGCACTCCCTTTTGGATGCCTTTCACAGCTCCAGTGTGCCTGGAGGTCTGGGCTTCCTGATTTTAAAAATCCTAGCACAAGGCCTACCTAACCCCAACCCGACGACGAGAAAGGTAAATCAGCCAGGAATTAGGGATGTCCCCAAGGAAATAGCTGTGGAGGCAGGCATGTGGTGG
The DNA here is from genome assembly GCF_028018845.1 of Melospiza georgiana. Lineage (NCBI taxonomy): Eukaryota > Metazoa > Chordata > Aves > Passeriformes > Passerellidae > Melospiza > Melospiza georgiana. The sequence goes on from NC_080459.1 coordinate 3,578,537, forward strand.
TACTTTTGTGCTCTTCTTGGGTAGTCCTTCGCAGCTGCTGTGTTCTTGGAACTCAGGGCTTTCTGGTTAAAGAACACTAACCATAGGCCTAACTTAAACCTCAACGCTAGGAAGGAATATCAGCCTAAGGTTGGGGAGGGTCTCATGGAAATAGCAGTGGAGGCAGCCAAGTTGTGTCACTTTTGCACTCCCGCTGGGATGCCTTGAACAGCTGCAGTGTTCCTGGAGCACAGGGCTTCCTGGTTTTCAAAGTCCTTGGCCCAAGCCTAACAGTAACCCTAGGAAGGTAAATCAGCCGGGTATTAGGGTTCTTCCTAAGGAAAAAGCTGTGAAAGCAGCCATGTTGTGGCACTTTTGCACTCCCTTTTGGATGCCTTTCACAGCTCCAGTATGCCTGGAGGTCTGGGCTTCCTGATTTTAAAAATCGTAGCACAAGGCCTACCTAACCCCAACCCGACGACGAGAAAGGCAAATCAGCCAGGAATTAGGGATGTCCCCAAGGAAATAGCTGTGGAGGCAGGCATGTGGTGGTACTTTTGTGCTCTTCTTGGGTAGTCCTTCGCAGCTGCTGTGTTCTTGGAACTCAGGGCTTTCAGGTTAAAAGAACACTAACCAAAGGCCTAACTCAAAACTCAACGCTAGGAAGGAAAACCAGCCTAAGGTTGGGGATGGTCTCATGGAAATAGCAGTGGAGGCAGCCAAGTTGTGTCACTTTTGCGCTCCCCTTGGGATGCCTTGAACAGCTGCAGTGTGCCTGGAGCACAAGGCTTCCTGGTTTTAAAAGTCCTTGGCCCAAGCCTAACAGTAACCCTAGGAAGGGAAATCAGCCGGGTATTAGGGTTCTTCCTAAGGAAAAAGCTGTGAAAGCAGCCATGTTGTGGCACTTTTGCACTCCCTTTTGGATGCCTTTCACAGCTCCAGTGTGCCTGGAGGTCTGGGCTTCCTGATTTTCAAAATCCTAGCACAAGGCCTACCTAACCCCAACCCGACGACGAGAAAGGCAAATCAGCCAGGAATTAGGGATGTCCCCAAGGAAATAGCTGTGGAGGCAGGCATGTGGTGGTACTTTTGTGCTCTTCTTGGGTAGTCCTTCGCAGCTGCTGTGTTCTTGGAACTCAGGGCTTTCTGGTTAAAAAACTCTAACCCTAGGCCTAACTCAAACCTCAACGCTAGGAAGGAAAATCAGCCTATGGTTCAGGATGGTCTCATGGAAATAGCAGTGGAGGCAGCCAAGTTGTGTCACTTTTGCGCTCCCCTTGGGATGCCTTGAACAGCTGCAGTGTGCCTGGAGCACAGGGCTTCCTGGTTTTAAATGTCCTTGGCCCAAGCCTAACAGTAACCCTAGGAAGGTAAATCAGCCGGGTATTAGGGTTCTTCCTAAGGAAAAAGCTGTGAAAGCAGCCATGTTGTGGCACTTTTGCACTCCCTTTTGGATGCCTTTCACAGCTCCAGTGTGCCTGGAGGTCTGGGCTTCCTGATTTTCAAAATCCTAGCACAAGGCCTACCTAACCCCAACCCGACGACGAGAAAGGCAAATCAGCCAGGAATTAGGGATGTCCCCAAGGAAATAGCTGTGGAGGCAGGCATGTGGTGGTACTTTTGTGCTCTTCTTGGGTAGTCCTTCGCAGCTGCTGTGTTCTTGGACCTCAGGGCTTTCTGGTTAAAGAACACTTACCATAGGCCTAACTCAAAACTCAACGCTAGGAAGGAAAACCAGCCTAAGGTTGGGGATGGTCTCATGGAAATAGCAGTGGAGGCAGCCAAGTTGTGTCACTTTTGCACTCCCGTTGGGATGCCTTGAACAGCTGCAGTGTGCCTGGAACACAGGGCTTCCTGGTTTTAAAAGTCCTTGGCCCAAGCCTAACAGTAACCCTAGGAAGGTAAATCAGCCGGGTATTAGGGTTCTTCCTAAGGAAAAAGCTGTGAAAGCAGCCATGTTGTGGCACTTTTGCACTCCCTTTTGGATGCCTTTCACAGCTCCAGTGTGCCTGGAGGTCTGGGCTTCCTGATTTTAAAAATCAGGAAAAAAGCTTTTTTTTTAAAAAGCTTTTCCACTATGTCTGGCTAGGAAAAACTGTGCCAGCACAGAAAACATCTCCCATCGTGTTCTAGAAGTTGCACGGATGTCTGCCAAGTGTTTGGCAGGAAGAAAAGAAAAGTTGTCCAAAACAGCTTCCAATCGAATGTTCCTGTGATTGGAAAAGTCAGGAGAGTGCAAAGGTACTGTTTTCTATCAGTTGGCAAGGTGCGCACACAATCCCAGTGTTGTACAGCTTGCTTCTTCACCTTCCCGAAGCTGCCGCTCTCGCCGGCTGCCGGAGCCCAAGAAGCGGCTTCTTCGCGCAAAGACGATTGTGCCGCTCACAGTGCTCTCCTTAGCGCGGCTTCTGCCGAAAGACGCCCGGCAGCGGCTCTTACCTCCGGAGAGCATCCTACCTTCCTCTTTAGCTCCTCTTCTCATCTACACCTCGGCAACAAGCTTTTCCACTATGTCTGGCTAGGAAAAACTGTGCCAGCACAGAAAACATCTCCCCTCGTGTTCTAGAAGTTGCACGGATGTCTGCCAAGTGTTTGGCAGGAAGAAAAGAAAAGTTGTCCAAAACAGCTTCCAATCGAATGTTCCTGTGATTGGAAAAGTCAGGAGAGTGCAAAGGTACTGTTTTCTATCAGTTGGCAAGGTGCGCACACAATCCCAGTGTTGTACAGCTTGCTTCTTCACCTTCCCGAAGCTGCCGCTCTCGCCGGCTGCCGGAGCCCAAGAAGCGGCTTCTTCGCGCAAAGACGATTGTGCCGCTCACAGTGCTCTCCTTAGCGCGGCTTCTGCCGAAAGACGCCCGGCAGCGGCTCTTACCTCCGGAGAGCATCCTACCTTCCTCTTTAGCTCCTCTTCTCATCTACACCTCGGCAACAAGCTTTTCCACTATGTCTGGCTAGGAAAAACTGTGCCAGCACAGAAAACATCTCCCATCGTGTTCTAGAAGTTGCACGGATGTCTGCCAAGTGTTTGGCAGGAAGAAAAGAAAAGTTGTCCAAAACAGCTTCCAATCGAATGTTCCTGTGATTGGAAAAGTCAGGAGAGTGCAAAGGTACTGTTTTCTATCAGTTGGCAAGGTGCGCACACAATCCCAGTGTTGTACAGCTTGCTTCTTCACCTTCCCGAAGCTGCCGCTCTCGCCGGCTGCCGGAGCCCAAGAAGCGGCTTCTTCGCGCAAAGACGATTGTGCCGCTCACAGTGCTCTCCTTAGCGCGGCTTCTGCCGAAAGACGCCCGGCAGCGGCTCTTACCTCCGGAGAGCATCCTACCTTCCTCTTTAGCTCCTCTTCTCATCTACACCTCGGCAACAAGCTTTTCCACTATGTCTGGCTAGGAAAAACTGTGCCAGCACAGAAAACATCTCCCCTCGTGTTCTAGAAGTTGCACGGATGTCTGCCAAGTGTTTGGCAGGAAGAAAAGAAAAGTTGTCCAAAACAGCTTCCAATCGAATGTTCCTGTGATTGGAAAAGTCAGGAGAGTGCAAAGGTACTGTTTTCTATCAGTTGGCAAGGTGCGCACACAATCCCAGTGTTGTACAGCTTGCTTCTTCACCTTCCCGAAGCTGCCGCTCTCGCCGGCTGCCGGAGCCCAAGAAGCGGCTTCTTCGCGCAAAGACGATTGTGCCGCTCACAGCGCTCTCCTTAGCGCGGCTTCTGCCGAAAGACGCCCGGCAGCGGCTCTTACCTCCGGAGAGCATCCTACCTTCCTCTTTAGCTCCTCTTCTCATCTACACCTCGGCAACAAGCTTTTCCACTATGTCTGGCTAGGAAAAACTGTGCCAGCACAGAAAACATCTCCCATCGTGTTCTAGAAGTTGCACGGATGTCTGCCAAGTGTTTGGCAGGAAGAAAAGAAAAGTTGTCCAAAACAGCTTCCAATCGAATGTTCCTGTGATTGGAAAAGTCAGGAGAGTGCAAAGGCACTGTTTTCTATCAGTTGGCAAGGTGCGCACACAATCCCAGTGTTGTACAGCTTGCTTCTTCACCTTCCCGAAGCTGCCGCTCTCGCCGGCTGCCGGAGCCCAAGAAGCGGCTTCTTCGCGCAAAGACGATTGTGCCGCTCACAGTGCTCTCCTTAGCGCGGCTTCTGCCGAAAGACGCCCGGCAGCGGCTCTTACCTCCGGAGAGCATCCTACCTTCCTCTTTAGCTCCTCTTCTCATCTACACCTCGGCAACAAGCTTTTCCACTATGTCTGGCTAGGAAAAACTGTGCCAGCACAGAAAACATCTCCCCTCGTGTTCTAGAAGTTGCACGGATGTCTGCCAAGTGTTTGGCAGGAAGAAAAGAAAAGTTGTCCAAAACAGCTTCCAATCGAATGTTCCTGTGATTGGAAAAGTCAGGAGAGTGCAAAGGTACTGTTTTCTATCAGTTGGCAAGGTGCGCACACAATCCCAGTGTTGTACAGCTTGCTTCTTCACCTTCCCGAAGCTGCCGCTCTCGCCGGCTGCCGGAGCCCAAGAAGCGGCTTCTTCGCGCAAAGACGATTGTGCCGCTCACAGTGCTCTCCTTAGCGCGGCTTCTGCCGAAAGACGCCCGGCAGCGGCTCTTACCTCCGGAGAGCATCCTACCTTCCTCTTTAGCTCCTCTTCTCATCTACACCTCGGCAACAAGCTTTTCCACTATGTCTGGCTAGGAAAAACTGTGCCAGCACAGAAAACATCTCCCCTCGTGTTCTGGAAGTTGCACGGATGTCTGCCAAGTGTTTGGCAGGAAGAAAAGAAAAGTTGTCCAAAACAGCTTCCAATCGAATGTTCCTGTGATTGGAAAAGTCAGGAGAGTGCAAAGGTACTGTTTTCTATCAGTTGGCAAGGTGCGCACACAATCGCAGTGTTGTACAGCTTGCTTCTTCACCTTCCCGAAGCTGCCGCTCTCGCCGGCTGCCGGAGCCCAAGAAGCGGCTTCTTCGCGCAAAGACGATTGTGCCGCTCACAGTGCTCTCCTTAGCGCGGCTTCTGCCGAAAGACGCCCGGCAGCGGCTCTTACCTCCGGAGAGCATCCTACCTTCCTCTTTAGCTCCTCTTCTCATCTACACCTCGGCAACAAGCTTTTCCACTATGTCTGGCTAGGAAAAACTGTGCCAGCACAGAAAACATCTCCCATCGTGTTCTAGAAGTTGCACGGATGTCTGCCAAGTGTTTGGCAGGAAGAAAAGAAAAGTTGTCCAAAACAGCTTCCAATCGAATGTTCCTGTGATTGGAAAAGTCAGGAGAGTGCAAAGGTACTGTTTTCTATCAGTTGGCAAGGTGCGCACACAATCGCAGTGTTGTACAGCTTGCTTCTTCACCTTCCCGAAGCTGCCGCTCTCGCCGGCTGCCGGAGCCCAAGAAGCGGCTTCTTCGCGCAAAGACGATTGTGCCGCTCACAGTGCTCTCCTTAGCGCGGCTTCTGCCGAAAGACGCCCGGCAGCGGCTCTTACCTCCGGAGAGCATCCTACCTTCCTCTTTAGCTCCTCTTCTCATCTACACCTCGGCAACAAGCTTTTCCACTATGTCTGGCTAGGAAAAACTGTGCCAGCACAGAAAACATCTCCCCTCGTGTTCTAGAAGTTGCACGGATGTCTGCCAAGTGTTTGGCAGGAAGAAAAGAAAAGTTGTCCAAAACAGCTTTCAATCGAATGTTCCTGTGATTGGAAAAGTCAGGAGAGTGCAAAGGTACTGTTTTCTATCAGTTGGCAAGGTGCGCACACAATCGCAGTGTTGTACAGCTTGCTTCTTCACCTTCCCGAAGCTGCCGCTCTCGCCGGCTGCCGGAGCCCAAGAAGCGGCTTCTTCGCGCAAAGACGATTGTGCCACTCACAGCGCTCTCCTTAGCGCGGCTTCTGCCGAAAGACGCCCGGCAGCGGCTCTTACCTCCGGAGAGCATCCTACCTTCCTCTTTAGCTCCTCTTCTCATCTACACCTCGGCAACAAGCTTTTCCACTATGTCTGGCTAGGAAAAACTGTGCCAGCACAGAAAACATCTCCCATCGTGTTCTAGAAGTTGCACGGATGTCTGCCAAGTGTTTGGCAGGAAGAAAAGAAAAGTTGTCCAAAACAGCTTCCAATCGAATGTTCCTGTGATTGGAAAAGTCAGGAGAGTGCAAAGGTACTGTTTTCTATCAGTTGGCAAGGTGCGCACACAATCCCAGTGTTGTACAGCTTGCTTCTTCACCTTCCCGAAGCTGCCGCTCTCGCCGGCTGCCGGAGCCCAAGAAGCGGCTTCTTCGCGCAAAGACGATTGTGCCGCTCACAGTGCTCTCCTTAGCGCGGCTTCTGCCGAAAGACGCCCGGCAGCGGCTCTTACCTCCGGAGAGCATCCTACCTTCCTCTTTAGCTCCTCTTCTCATCTACACCTCGGCAACAAGCTTTTCCACTATGTCTGGCTAGGAAAAACTGTGCCAGCACAGAAAACATCTCCCCTCGTGTTCTAGAAGTTGCACGGATGTCTGCCAAGTGTTTGGCAGGAAGAAAAGAAAAGTTGTCCAAAACAGCTTCCAATCGAATGTTCCTGTGATTGGAAAAGTCAGGAGAGTGCAAAGGTACTGTTTTCTATCAGTTGGCAAGGTGCGCACACAATCCCAGTGTTGTACAGCTTGCTTCTTCACCTTCCCGAAGCTGCCGCTCTCGCCGGCTGCCGGAGCCCAAGAAGCGGCTTCTTCGCGCAAAGACGATTGTGCCGCTCACAGTGCTCTCCTTAGCGCGGCTTCTGCCGAAAGACGCCCGGCAGCGGCTCTTACCTCCGGAGAGCATCCTACCTTCCTCTTTAGCTCCTCTTCTCATCTACACCTCGGCAACAAGCTTTTCCACTATGTCTGGCTAGGAAAAACTGTGCCAGCACAGAAAACATCTCCCATCGTGTTCTAGAAGTTGCACGGATGTCTGCCAAGTGTTTGGCAGGAAGAAAAGAAAAGTTGTCCAAAACAGCTTCCAATCGAATGTTCCTGTGATTGGAAAAGTCAGGAGAGTGCAAAGGTACTGTTTTCTATCAGTTGGCAAGGTGCGCACACAATCGCAGTGTTGTACAGCTTGCTTCTTCACCTTCCCGAAGCTGCCGCTCTCGCCGGCTGCCGGAGCCCAAGAAGCGGCTTCTTCGCGCAAAGACGATTGTGCCGCTCACAGTGCTCTCCTTAGCGCGGCTTCTGCCGAAAGACGCCCGGCAGCGGCTCTTACCTCCGGAGAGCATCCTACCTTCCTCTTTAGCTCCTCTTCTCATCTACACCTCGGCAACAAGCTTTTCCACTATGTCTGGCTAGGAAAAACTGTGCCAGCACAGAAAACATCTCCCCTCGTGTTCTAGAAGTTGCACGGATGTCTGCCAAGTGTTTGGCAGGAAGAAAAGAAAAGTTGTCCAAAACAGCTTCCAATCGAATGTTCCTGTGATTGGAAAAGTCAGGAGAGTGCAAAGGTACTGTTTTCTATCAGTTGGCAAGGTGCGCACACAATCCCAGTGTTGTACAGCTTGCTTCTTCACCTTCCCGAAGCTGCCGCTCTCGCCGGCTGCCGGAGCCCAAGAAGCGGCTTCTTCGCGCAAAGACGATTGTGCCGCTCACAGTGCTCTCCTTAGCGCGGCTTCTGCCGAAAGACGCCCGGCAGCGGCTCTTACCTCCGGAGAGCATCCTACCTTCCTCTTTAGCTCCTCTTCTCATCTACACCTCGGCAACAAGCTTTTCCACTATGTCTGGCTAGGAAAAACTGTGCCAGCACAGAAAACATCTCCCCTCGTGTTCTGGAAGTTGCACGGATGTCTGCCAAGTGTTTGGCAGGAAGAAAAGAAAAGTTGTCCAAAACAGCTTCCAATCGAATGTTCCTGTGATTGGAAAAGTCAGGAGAGTGCAAAGGCACTGTTTTCTATCAGTTGGCAAGGTGCGCACACAATCCCAGTGTTGTACAGCTTGCTTCTTCACCTTCCCGAAGCTGCCGCTCTCGCCGGCTGCCGGAGCCCAAGAAGCGGCTTCTTCGCGCAAAGACGATTGTGCCGCTCACAGTGCTCTCCTTAGCGCGGCTTCTGCCGAAAGACGCCCGGCAGCGGCTCTTACCTCCGGAGAGCATCCTACCTTCCTCTTTAGCTCCTCTTCTCATCTACACCTCGGCAACAAGCTTTTCCACTATGTCTGGCTAGGAAAAACTGTGCCAGCACAGAAAACATCTCCCATCGTGTTCTAGAAGTTGCACGGATGTCTGCCAAGTGTTTGGCAGGAAGAAAAGAAAAGTTGTCCAAAACAGCTTCCAATCGAATGTTCCTGTGATTGGAAAAGTCAGGAGAGTGCAAAGGTACTGTTTTCTATCAGTTGGCAAGGTGCGCACACAATCCCAGTGTTGTACAGCTTGCTTCTTCACCTTCCCGAAGCTGCCGCTCTCGCCGGCTGCCGGAGCCCAAGAAGCGGCTTCTTCGCGCAAAGACGATTGTGCCGCTCACAGTGCTCTCCTTAGCGCGGCTTCTGCCGAAAGACGCCCGGCAGCGGCTCTTACCTCCGGAGAGCATCCTACCTTCCTCTTTAGCTCCTCTTCTCATCTACACCTCGGCAACAAGCTTTTCCACTATGTCTGGCTAGGAAAAACTGTGCCAGCACAGAAAACATCTCCCCTCGTGTTCTAGAAGTTGCACGGATGTCTGCCAAGTGTTTGGCAGGAAGAAAAGAAAAGTTGTCCAAAACAGCTTCCAATCGAATGTTCCTGTGATTGGAAAAGTCAGGAGAGTGCAAAGGTACTGTTTTCTATCAGTTGGCAAGGTGCGCACACAATCCCAGTGTTGTACAGCTTGCTTCTTCACCTTCCCGAAGCTGCCGCTCTCGCCGGCTGCCGGAGCCCAAGAAGCGGCTTCTTCGCGCAAAGACGATTGTGCCGCTCACAGTGCTCTCCTTAGCGCGGCTTCTGCCGAAAGACGCCCGGCAGCGGCTCTTACCTCCGGAGAGCATCCTACCTTCCTCTTTAGCTCCTCTTCTCATCTACACCTCGGCAACAAGCTTTTCCACTATGTCTGGCTAGGAAAAACTGTGCCAGCACAGAAAACATCTCCCATCGTGTTCTAGAAGTTGCACGGATGTCTGCCAAGTGTTTGGCAGGAAGAAAAGAAAAGTTGTCCAAAACAGCTTCCAATCGAATGTTCCTGTGATTGGAAAAGTCAGGAGAGTGCAAAGGTACTGTTTTCTATCAGTTGGCAAGGTGCGCACACAATCGCAGTGTTGTACAGCTTGCTTCTTCACCTTCCCGAAGCTGCCGCTCTCGCCGGCTGCCGGAGCCCAAGAAGCGGCTTCTTCGCGCAAAGACGATTGTGCCGCTCACAGTGCTCTCCTTAGCGCGGCTTCTGCCGAAAGACGCCCGGCAGCGGCTCTTACCTCCGGAGAGCATCCTACCTTCCTCTTTAGCTCCTCTTCTCATCTACACCTCGGCAACAAGCTTTTCCACTATGTCTGGCTAGGAAAAACTGTGCCAGCACAGAAAACATCTCCCCTCGTGTTCTAGAAGTTGCACGGATGTCTGCCAAGTGTTTGGCAGGAAGAAAAGAAAAGTTGTCCAAAACAGCTTCCAATCGAATGTTCCTGTGATTGGAAAAGTCAGGAGAGTGCAAAGGTACTGTTTTCTATCAGTTGGCAAGGTGCGCACACAATCCCAGTGTTGTACAGCTTGCTTCTTCACCTTCCCGAAGCTGCCGCTCTCGCCGGCTGCCGGAGCCCAAGAAGCGGCTTCTTCGCGCAAAGACGATTGTGCCGCTCACAGCGCTCTCCTTAGCGCGGCTTCTGCCGAAAGACGCCCGGCAGCGGCTCTTACCTCCGGAGAGCATCCTACCTTCCTCTTTAGCTCCTCTTCTCATCTACACCTCGGCAACAAGCTTTTCCACTATGTCTGGCTAGGAAAAACTGTGCCAGCACAGAAAACATCTCCCCTCGTGTTCTAGAAGTTGCACGGATGTCTGCCAAGTGTTTGGCAGGAAGAAAAGAAAAGTTGTCCAAAACAGCTTCCAATCGAATGTTCCTGTGATTGGAAAAGTCAGGAGAGTGCAAAGGTACTGTTTTCTATCAGTTGGCAAGGTGCGCACACAATCGCAGTGTTGTACAGCTTGCTTCTTCACCTTCCCGAAGCTGCCGCTCTCGCCGGCTGCCGGAGCCCAAGAAGCGGCTTCTTCGCGCAAAGACGATTGTGCCGCTCACAGTGCTCTCCTTAGCGCGGCTTCTGCCGAAAGACGCCCGGCAGCGGCTCTTACCTCCGGAGAGCATCCTACCTTCCTCTTTAGCTCCTCTTCTCATCTACACCTCGGCAACAAGCTTTTCCACTATGTCTGGCTAGGAAAAACTGTGCCAGCACAGAAAACATCTCCCATCGTGTTCTAGAAGTTGCACGGATGTCTGCCAAGTGTTTGGCAGGAAGAAAAGAAAAGTTGTCCAAAACAGCTTCCAATCGAATGTTCCTGTGATTGGAAAAGTCAGGAGAGTGCAAAGGTACTGTTTTCTATCAGTTGGCAAGGTGCGCACACAATCGCAGTGTTGTACAGCTTGCTTCTTCACCTTCCCGAAGCTGCCGCTCTCGCCGGCTGCCGGAGCCCAAGAAGCGGCTTCTTCGCGCAAAGACGATTGTGCCGCTCACAGTGCTCTCCTTAGCGCGGCTTCTGCCGAAAGACGCCCGGCAGCGGCTCTTACCTCCGGAGAGCATCCTACCTTCCTCTTTAGCTCCTCTTCTCATCTACACCTCGGCAACAAGCTTTTCCACTATGTCTGGCTAGGAAAAACTGTGCCAGCACAGAAAACATCTCCCCTCGTGTTCTAGAAGTTGCACGGATGTCTGCCAAGTGTTTGGCAGGAAGAAAAGAAAAGTTGTCCAAAACAGCTTCCAATCGAATGTTCCTGTGATTGGAAAAGTCAGGAGAGTGCAAAGGTACTGTTTTCTATCAGTTGGCAAGGTGCGCACACAATCCCAGTGTTGTACAGCTTGCTTCTTCACCTTCCCGAAGCTGCCGCTCTCGCCGGCTGCCGGAGCCCAAGAAGCGGCTTCTTCGCGCAAAGACGATTGTGCCACTCACAGTGCTCTCCCTAGCGCGGCTTCTGCCGAAAGACGCCCGGCAGCGGCTCTTACCTCCGGAGAGCATCCTACCTTCCTCTTTAGCTCCTCTTCTCATCCACACCTCGGCAACAAGCTTTTCCACTATGTCTGGCTAGGAAAAACTGTGCCAGCACAGAAAACATCTCCCATCGTGTTCTAGAAGTTGCACGGATGTCTGCCAAGTGTTTGGCAGGAAGAAAAGAAAAGTTGTCCAAAACAGCTTCCAATCGAATGTTCCTGTGATTGGAAAAGTCAGGAGAGTGCAAAGGTACTGTTTTCTATCAGTTGGCAAGGTGCGCACACAATCGCAGTGTTGTACAGCTTGCTTCTTCACCTTCCCGAAGCTGCCGCTCTCGCCGGCTGCCGGAGCCCAAGAAGCGGCTTCTTCGCGCAAAGACGATTGTGCCGCTCACAGCGCTCTCCTTAGCGCGGCTTCTGCCGAAAGACGCCCGGCAGCGGCTCTTACCTCCGGAGAGCATCCTACCTTCCTCTTTAGCTCCTCTTCTCATCTACACCTCGGCAACAAGCTTTTCCACTATGTCTGGCTAGGAAAAACTGTGCCAGCACAGAAAACATCTCCCCTCGTGTTCTAGAAGTTGCACGGATGTCTGCCAAGTGTTTGGCAGGAAGAAAAGAAAAGTTGTCCAAAACAGCTTCCAATCGAATGTTCCTGTGATTGGAAAAGTCAGGAGAGTGCAAAGGTACTGTTTTCTATCAGTTGGCAAGGTGCGCACACAATCCCAGTGTTGTACAGCTTGCTTCTTCACCTTCCCGAAGCTGCCGCTCTCGCCGGCTGCCGGAGCCCAAGAAGCGGCTTCTTCGCGCAAAGACGATTGTGCCGCTCACAGTGCTCTCCTTAGCGCGGCTTCTGCCGAAAGACGCCCGGCAGCGGCTCTTACCTCCGGAGAGCATCCTACCTTCCTCTTTAGCTCCTCTTCTCATCTACACCTCGGCAACAAGCTTTTCCACTATGTCTGGCTAGGAAAAACTGTGCCAGCACAGAAAACATCTCCCATCGTGTTCTAGAAGTTGCACGGATGTCTGCCAAGTGTTTGGCAGGAAGAAAAGAAAAGTTGTCCAAAACAGCTTCCAATCGAATGTTCCTGTGATTGGAAAAGTCAGGAGAGTGCAAAGGTACTGTTTTCTATCAGTTGGCAAGGTGCGCACACAATCCCAGTGTTGTACAGCTTGCTTCTTCACCTTCCCGAAGCTGCCGCTCTCGCCGGCTGCCGGAGCCCAAGAAGCGGCTTCTTCGCGCAAAGACGATTGTGCCGCTCACAGCGCTCTCCTTAGCGCGGCTTCTGCCGAAAGACGCCCGGCAGCGGCTCTTACCTCCGGAGAGCATCCTACCTTCCTCTTTAGCTCCTCTTCTCATCTACACCTCGGCAACAAGCTTTTCCACTATGTCTGGCTAGGAAAAACTGTGCCAGCACAGAAAACATCTCCCCTCGTGTTCTAGAAGTTGCACGGATGTCTGCCAAGTGTTTGGCAGGAAGAAAAGAAAAGTTGTCCAAAACAGCTTCCAATCGAATGTTCCTGTGATTGGAAAAGTCAGGAGAGTGCAAAGGTACTGTTTTCTATCAGTTGGCAAGGTGCGCACACAATCGCAGTGTTGTACAGCTTGCTTCTTCACCTTCCCGAAGCTGCCGCTCTCGCCGGCTGCCGGAGCCCAAGAAGCGGCTTCTTCGCGCAAAGACGATTGTGCCGCTCACAGTGCTCTCCTTAGCGCGGCTTCTGCCGAAAGACGCCCGGCAGCGGCTCTTACCTCCGGAGAGCATCCTACCTTCCTCTTTAGCTCCTCTTCTCATCTACACCTCGGCAACAAGCTTTTCCACTATGTCTGGCTAGGAAAAACTGTGCCAGCACAGAAAACATCTCCCATCGTGTTCTAGAAGTTGCACGGATGTCTGCCAAGTGTTTGGCAGGAAGAAAAGAAAAGTTGTCCAAAACAGCTTCCAATCGAATGTTCCTGTGATTGGAAAAGTCAGGAGAGTGCAAAGGTACTGTTTTCTATCAGTTGGCAAGGTGCGCACACAATCCCAGTGTTGTACAGCTTGCTTCTTCACCTTCCCGAAGCTGCCGCTCTCGCCGGCTGCCGGAGCCCAAGAAGCGGCTTCTTCGCGCAAAGACGATTGTGCCGCTCACAGTGCTCTCCTTAGCGCGGCTTCTGCCGAAAGACGCCCGGCAGCGGCTCTTACCTCCGGAGAGCATCCTACCTTCCTCTTTAGCTCCTCTTCTCATCTACACCTCGGCAACAAGCTTTTCCACTATGTCTGGCTAGGAAAAACTGTGCCAGCACAGAAAACATCTCCCCTCGTGTTCTAGAAGTTGCACGGATGTCTGCCAAGTGTTTGGCAGGAAGAAAAGAAAAGTTGTCCAAAACAGCTTCCAATCGAATGTTCCTGTGATTGGAAAAGTCAGGAGAGTGCAAAGGTACTGTTTTCTATCAGTTGGCAAGGTGCGCACACAATCCCAGTGTTGTACAGCTTGCTTCTTCACCTTCCCGAAGCTGCCGCTCTCGCCGGCTGCCGGAGCCCAAGAAGCGGCTTCTTCGCGCAAAGACGATTGTGCCGCTCACAGTGCTCTCCCTAGCGCGGCTTCTGCCGAAAGACGCCCGGCAGCGGCTCTTACCTCCGGAGAGCATCCTACCTTCCTCTTTAGCTCCTCTTCTCATCTACACCTCGGCAACAAGCTTTTCCACTATGTCTGGCTAGGAAAAACTGTGCCAGCACAGAAAACATCTCCCATCGTGTTCTAGAAGTTGCACGGATGTCTGCCAAGTGTTTGGCAGGAAGAAAAGAAAAGTTGTCCAAAACAGCTTCCAATCGAATGTTCCTGTGATTGGAAAAGTCAGGAGAGTGCAAAGGTACTGTTTTCTATCAGTTGGCAAGGTGCGCACACAATCCCAGTGTTGTACAGCTTGCTTCTTCACCTTCCCGAAGCTGCCGCTCTCGCCGGCTGCCGGAGCCCAAGAAGCGGCTTCTTCGCGCAAAGACGATTGTGCCGCTCACAGCGCTCTCCTTAGCGCGGCTTCTGCCGAAAGACGCCCGGCAGCGGCTCTTACCTCCGGAGAGCATCCTACCTTCCTCTTTAGCTCCTCTTCTCATCTACACCTCGGCAACAAGCTTTTCCACTATGTCTGGCTAGGAAAAACTGTGCCAGCACAGAAAACATCTCCCCTCGTGTTCTAGAAGTTGCACGGATGTCTGCCAAGTGTTTGGCAGGAAGAAAAGAAAAGTTGTCCAAAACAGCTTCCAATCGAATGTTCCTGTGATTGGAAAAGTCAGGAGAGTGCAAAGGTACTGTTTTCTATCAGTTGGCAAGGTGCGCACACAATCCCAGTGTTGTACAGCTTGCTTCTTCACCTTCCCGAAGCTGCCGCTCTCGCCGGCTGCCGGAGCCCAAGAAGCGGCTTCTTCGCGCAAAGACGATTGTGCCGCTCACAGTGCTCTCCTTAGCGCGGCTTCTGCCGAAAGACGCCCGGCAGCGGCTCTTACCTCCGGAGAGCATCCTACCTTCCTCTTTAGCTCCTCTTCTCATCTACACCTCGGCAACAAGCTTTTCCACTATGTCTGGCTAGGAAAAACTGTGCCAGCACAGAAAACATCTCCCCTCGTGTTCTAGAAGTTGCACGGATGTCTGCCAAGTGTTTGGCAGGAAGAAAAGAAAAGTTGTCCAAAACAGCTTCCAATCGAATGTTCCTGTGATTGGAAAAGTCAGGAGAGTGCAAAGGTACTGTTTTCTATCAGTTGGCAAGGTGCGCACACAATCGCAGTGTTGTACAGCTTGCTTCTTCACCTTCCCGAAGCTGCCGCTCTCGCCGGCTGCCGGAGCCCAAGAAGCGGCTTCTTCGCGCAAAGACGATTGTGCCGCTCACAGTGCTCTCCTTAGCGCGGCTTCTGCCGAAAGACGCCCGGCAGCGGCTCTTACCTCCGGAGAGCATCCTACCTTCCTCTTTAGCTCCTCTTCTCATCTACACCTCGGCAACAAGCTTTTCCACTATGTCTGGCTAGGAAAAACTGTGCCAGCACAGAAAACATCTCCCCTCGTGTTCTAGAAGTTGCACAGATGTCTGCCAAGTGTTTGGCAGGAAGAAAAGAAAAGTTGTCCAAAACAGCTTCCAATCGAATGTTCCTGTGATTGGAAAAGTCAGGAGAGTGCAAAGGTACTGTTTTCTATCAGTTGGCAAGGTGCGCACACAATCGCAGTGTTGTACAGCTTGCTTCTTCACCTTCCCGAAGCTGCCGCTCTCGCCGGCTGCCGGAGCCCAAGAAGCGGCTTCTTCGCGCAAAGACGATTGTGCCGCTCACAGTGCTCTCCTTAGCGCGGCTTCTGCCGAAAGACGCCCGGCAGCGGCTCTTACCTCCGGAGAGCATCCTACCTTCCTCTTTAGCTCCTCTTCTCATCTACACCTCGGCAACAAGCTTTTCCACTATGTCTGGCTAGGAAAAACTGTGCCAGCACAGAAAACATCTCCCCTCGTGTTCTAGAAGTTGCACGGATGTCTGCCAAGTGTTTGGCAGGAAGAAAAGAAAAGTTGTCCAAAACAGCTTCCAATCGAATGTTCCTGTGATTGGAAAAGTCAGGAGAGTGCAAAGGTACTGTTTTCTATCAGTTGGCAAGGTGCGCACACAATCGCAGTGTTGTACAGCTTGCTTCTTCACCTTCCCGAAGCTGCCGCTCTCGCCGGCTGCCGGAGCCCAAGAAGCGGCTTCTTCGCGCAAAGACGATTGTGCCGCTCACAGTGCTCTCCTTAGCGCGGCTTCTGCCGAAAGACGCCCGGCAGCGGCTCTTACCTCCGGAGAGCATCCTACCTTCCTCTTTAGCTCCTCTTCTCATCTACACCTCGGCAACAAGCTTTTCCACTATGTCTGGCTAGGAAAAACTGTGCCAGCACAGAAAACATCTCCCCTCGTGTTCTAGAAGTTGCACGGATGTCTGCCAAGTGTTTGGCAGGAAGAAAAGAAAAGTTGTCCAAAACAGCTTCCAATCGAATGTTCCTGTGATTGGAAAAGTCAGGAGAGTGCAAAGGTACTGTTTTCTATCAGTTGGCAAGGTGCGCACACAATCCCAGTGTTGTACAGCTTGCTTCTTCACCTTCCCGAAGCTGCCGCTCTCGCCGGCTGCCGGAGCCCAAGAAGCGGCTTCTTCGCGCAAAGACGATTGTGCCGCTCACAGTGCTCTCCTTAGCGCGGCTTCTGCCGAAAGACGCCCGGCAGCGGCTCTTACCTCCGGAGAGCATCCTACCTTCCTCTTTAGCTCCTCTTCTCATCTACACCTCGGCAACAAGCTTTTCCACTATGTCTGGCTAGGAAAAACTGTGCCAGCACAGAAAACATCTCCCCTCGTGTTCTAGAAGTTGCACGGATGTCTGCCAAGTGTTTGGCAGGAAGAAAAGAAAAGTTGTCCAAAACAGCTTCCAATCGAATGTTCCTGTGATTGGAAAAGTCAGGAGAGTGCAAAGGTACTGTTTTCTATCAGTTGGCAAGGTGCGCACACAATCGCAGTGTTGTACAGCTTGCTTCTTCACCTTCCCGAAGCTGCCGCTCTCGCCGGCTGCCGGAGCCCAAGAAGCGGCTTCTTCGCGCAAAGACGATTGTGCCGCTCACAGTGCTCTCCTTAGCGCGGCTTCTGCCGAAAGACGCCCGGCAGCGGCTCTTACCTCCGGAGAGCATCCTACCTTCCTCTTTAGCTCCTCTTCTCATCTACACCTCGGCAACAAGCTTTTCCACTATGTCTGGCTAGGAAAAACTGTGCCAGCACAGAAAACATCTCCCCTCGTGTTCTAGAAGTTGCACGGATGTCTGCCAAGTGTTTGGCAGGAAGAAAAGAAAAGTTGTCCAAAACAGCTTCCAATCGAATGTTCCTGTGATTGGAAAAGTCAGGAGAGTGCAAAGGTACTGTTTTCTATCAGTTGGCAAGGTGCGCACACAATCCCAGTGTTGTACAGCTTGCTTCTTCACCTTCCCGAAGCTGCCGCTCTCGCCGGCTGCCGGAGCCCAAGAAGCGGCTTCTTCGCGCAAAGACGATTGTGCCGCTCACAGTGCTCTCCTTAGCGCGGCTTCTGCCGAAAGACGCCCGGCAGCGGCTCTTACCTCCGGAGAGCATCCTACCTTCCTCTTTAGCTCCTCTTCTCATCTACACCTCGGCAACAAGCTTTTCCACTATGTCTGGCTAGGAAAAACTGTGCCAGCACAGAAAACATCTCCCCTCGTGTTCTAGAAGTTGCACGGATGTCTGCCAAGTGTTTGGCAGGAAGAAAAGAAAAGTTGTCCAAAACAGCTTCCAATCGAATGTTCCTGTGATTGGAAAAGTCAGGAGAGTGCAAAGGTACTGTTTTCTATCAGTTGGCAAGGTGCGCACACAATCGCAGTGTTGTACAGCTTGCTTCTTCACCTTCCCGAAGCTGCCGCTCTCGCCGGCTGCCGGAGCCCAAGAAGCGGCTTCTTCGCGCAAAGACGATTGTGCCGCTCACAGTGCTCTCCTTAGCGCGGCTTCTGCCGAAAGACGCCCGGCAGCGGCTCTTACCTCCGGAGAGCATCCTACCTTCCTCTTTAGCTCCTCTTCTCATCTACACCTCGGCAACAAGCTTTTCCACTATGTCTGGCTAGGAAAAACTGTGCCAGCACAGAAAACATCTCCCCTCGTGTTCTAGAAGTTGCACGGATGTCTGCCAAGTGTTTGGCAGGAAGAAAAGAAAAGTTGTCCAAAACAGCTTCCAATCGAATGTTCCTGTGATTGGAAAAGTCAGGAGAGTGCAAAGGTACTGTTTTCTATCAGTTGGCAAGGTGCGCACACAATCACAGTGTTGTACAGCTTGCTTCTTCACCTTCCCGAAGCTGCCGCTCTCGCCGGCTGCCGGAGCCCAAGAAGCGGCTTCTTCGCGCAAAGACGATTGTGCCGCTCACAGTGCTCTCCTTAGCGCGGCTTCTGCCGAAAGACGCCCGGCAGCGGCTCTTACCTCCGGAGAGCATCCTACCTTCCTCTTTAGCTCCTCTTCTCATCTACACCTCGGCAACAAGCTTTTCCACTATGTCTGGCTAGGAAAAACTGTGCCAGCACAGAAAACATCTCCCCTCGTGTTCTAGAAGTTGCACGGATGTCTGCCAAGTGTTTGGCAGGAAGAAAAGAAAAGTTGTCCAAAACAGCTTCCAATCGAATGTTCCTGTGATTGGAAAAGTCAGGAGAGTGCAAAGGTACTGTTTTCTATCAGTTGGCAAGGTGCGCACACAATCCCAGTGTTGTACAGCTTGCTTCTTCACCTTCCCGAAGCTGCCGCTCTCGCCGGCTGCCGGAGCCCAAGAAGCGGCTTCTTCGCGCAAAGACGATTGTGCCGCTCACAGTGCTCTCCTTAGCGCGGCTTCTGCCGAAAGACGCCCGGCAGCGGCTCTTACCTCCGGAGAGCATCCTACCTTCCTCTTTAGCTCCTCTTCTCATCTACACCTCGGCAACAAGCTTTTCCACTATGTCTGGCTAGGAAAAACTGTGCCAGCACAGAAAACATCTCCCCTCGTGTTCTAGAAGTTGCACGGATGTCTGCCAAGTGTTTGGCAGGAAGAAAAGAAAAGTTGTCCAAAACAGCTTCCAATCGAATGTTCCTGTGATTGGAAAAGTCAGGAGAGTGCAAAGGTACTGTTTTCTATCAGTTGGCAAGGTGCGCACACAATCGCAGTGTTGTACAGCTTGCTTCTTCACCTTCCCGAAGCTGCCGCTCTCGCAGTACCAACAGTACCCTAGGAAGGTAAATCAGCCGGGTATTAGGGTTCTTCCTAAGGAAAAAGCTGTGAAAGCAGCCATGTTGTGGCACTTTTGCACTCCCTTTTGGATGCCTTTCACAGCTCCAGTGTGCCTGGAGGTCTGGGCTTCCTGATTTTAAAAATCCTAGCACAAGGCCTACCTAACCCCAACCCGTCGACGAGAAAGGCAAATCAGCCAGGAATTAGGGATGTCCCCAAGGAAATAGCTGTGGAGGCAGGCATGTGGTGTTACTTTTGTGCTCTTCTTGGATGGTCCCTCGCAGGTGCTGTGTTCTTGGAACTCAGGGCTTTCTGGTTAAAAAACTCTAACCCTAGGCCTAACTCAAACCTCAACGCTAGGAAGGAAAATCAGCCTAAGGTTGGGGATGGTCTCATGGAAATAGCAGTGGAGGCAGCCAAGTTGTGTCACTTTTGCGCTCCCCTTGGGATGCCTTGAACAGCTGCAGTGTGCCTGGAGCACAGGGCTTCCTGGTTTTAAAAGTCCTAGGCCCAAGCCTAACAGTAACCCTAGGAAGGTAAATCAGCCGGGTATTAGGGTTCTTCCTAAGGAAAAAGCTGTGAAAGCAGCCATGTTGTGGCACTTTTGCACTCCCTTTTGGATGCCTTTCACAGCTCCAGTGTGCCTGGAGGTCTGGGCTTCCTGATTTTAAAAATCCTAGCACAAGGCCTACCTAACCCCAACCCGACGACGAGAAAGGCAAATCAGCCAGGAATTAGGGATGTCCCCAAGGAAATAGCTGTGGAGGCAGGCATGTGGTGTTACTTTTGTGCTCTTCTTGGGTAGTCCTTCGCAGCTGCTGTATTCTTGGAACTCAGGGCTTTCTGGTTAACAAACTCTAACCCTAGGCCTAACTCAAACCTCAACGCTAGGAAGGAAAATCAGCCTATGGTTGGGGATGGTCTCATGGGAATAGCAGTGGAGGCAGCCAAGTTGTGTCACTTTTGCGCTCCCGTTGGGATGCCTTGAACAGCTGCAGTGTGCCTGGAGCACAGGGCTTCCTGGTTTTAAAAGTCCTTGGCCCAAGCCTAACAGTAACCCTAGGAAGGTAAATCAGCCGGGTATTAGGGTTCTTCCTAAGGAAAAAGCTGTGAAAGCAGCCATGTTGTGGCACTTTTGCACTCCCTTTTGGATGCCTTTCACAGCTCCAGTGTGCCTGGAGGTCTGGGCTTCCTGATTTTAGAAATCCTAGCACAAGGCCTACCTAACCCCAACCCGACGACGAGAAAGGCAAATCAGCCAGGAATTAGGGATGTCCCCAAGGAAATAGCTGTGGAGGCAGGCATGTGGTGTTACTTTTGTGCTCTTCTTGGGTAGTCCTTCGCAGCTGCTGTATTCTTGGAACTCAGGGCTTTCTGGTTAAAAAACTCTAACCCTAGGCCTAACTCAAACCTCAACGCTAGGAAGGAAAATCAGCCTATGGTTGGGGATGGTCTCATGGAAATAGCAGTGGAGGCAGCCAAGTTGTGTCACTTTTGCGCTGCCGTTGGGATGCCTTGAACAGCTGCAGTGTGCCTGGAGCACAGGGCTTCCTGGTTTTAAAAGTCCTTGGCCCAAGCCTAACACTAACCCTAGGAAGGTAAATCAGCCGGGTATTAGGGTTCTTCCTAAGGAAAAAGCTGTGAAAGCAGCCATGTTGTGGCACTTTTGCACTCCCTTTTGGATGCCTTTCACAGCTCCAGTGTGCCTGGAGGTCTGGGCTTCCTGATTTTCAAAATCCTAGCACAAGGCCTACCTAACCCCAACCCGACGACGAGAAAGGGAAATCAGCCAGGAATTAGGGATGTCCCCAAGGAAATAGCTGTGGAGGCAGGCATGTGGTGTTACTTTTGTGCTCTTCTTGGGTAGTCCTTCGCAGCTGCTGTGTTCTTGGACCTCAGGGCTTTCTGGTTAAAGAACACTAATCCTAGGCCTAACTCAAACCTCAACGCTAGGAAGGAAAATCAGCCTATGGTTGGGGATGGTCTCATGGAAATAGCAGTGGAGGCAGCCAAGTTGTGTCACTTTTGCGCTCCCCTTGGGATGCCTTGAACAGCTGCAGTGTGCCTGGAGCACAGGGCTTCCTGGTTTTAAAAGTCCTAGGCCCAAGCCTAACAGTAACCCTAGGAAGATAAATCAGCGGGGTATTAGGGTTCTTCCTAAGGAAAAAGCTGTGAAAGCAGCCATGTTGTGGCACTTTTGCACTCCCTTTTGGATGCCTTTCACAGCTCCAGTATTCCTGGAGGTCTGGGCTTCCTGGTTTTAAAAATTCTAGCACAAGGCCTACCTAACCCCAACCCGACAACGAGAAAGGCAAATCAGCCAGGAATTAGGGATGTCCCCAAGGAAATAGCTGTGGAGGCAGGCATGTGGTGGTACTTTTGTGCTCTTCTTGGGTGGTCCCTCGCAGTTGCTCTGTTCTTGGAACACAGGGCTTTCTGGTTAAAAAACTCTAACCCTAGGCCTAACTCAAACCTCAACGCTAGGAAGGAAAATCAGCCTAAGTTTGGGGATGGTCTCATGGAAATAGCAGTGGAGGCAGCCAAGTTGTGTCACTTTTGCGCTCCCCTTGGGATGCCTTGAACAGCTGCAGTGTGCCTGGAGCACAGGGCTTCCTGGTTTTAAAAGTCCTTGGCCCAAGCCTAACACTAACCCTAGGAAGATAAATCAGCCGGGTATTAGGGTTCTTCCTAAGGAAAAAGCTGTGAAAGCAGCCATGTTGTGGCACTTTTGCACTCCCTTTTGGATGCCTTTCACAGCTCCAGTGTGCCTGGAGGTCTGGGCTTCCTGATTTTAGAAATCCTAGCACAAGGCCTACCTAACCCCAACCCGACGACGAGAAAGGCAAATCAGCCAGGAATTAGGGATGTCCCCAAGGAAATAGCTGTGGAGGCAGGCATGTTGTGGTACTTTTGTGCTCTTCTTGGGTAGTCCTTCGCAGCTGCTGTATTCTTGGAACTCAGGGCTTTCTGGTTGAAAGAACTCTAACCCTAGGCTTAACTCAAACCTCAACGCTAGGAAGGAAAATCAGCCTATGGTTGGGGATGGTCTCATGGAAATAGCAGTGGAGGCAGCCAAGTTGTGTCACTTTTGCACTCCCCTTGGGATGCCTTGAACAGCTGCAGTGTGCCTGGAGCACAGGGCTTCCTGGTTTTAAAAGTCCTAGGCCCAAGCCTAACAGTAACCCTAGGAAGGTAAATCAGCCGGGTATTAGGGTTCTTCCTAAGGAAAAAGCTGTGAAAGCAGCCATGTTGTGGCACTTTTGCACTCCCTTTTGGATGCCTTTCACAGCTCCAGTGTGCCTGGAGGTCTGGGCTTCCTGATTTTAAAAATCCTAGCACAAGGCCTACCTAACCCCAACCCGACGACGAGAAAGGCAAATCAGCCAGGAATTAGGGATGTCCCCAAGGAAATAGCTGTGGAGGCAGGCATGTGGTGGTACTTTTGTGCTCTTCTTGGGTAGTCCTTCGCAGCTGCTGTGTTCTTGGAACTCAGGGCTTTCAGGTTAAAAGAACACTAACCATAGGCCTAACTCAAACCTCAACGCTAGGAAGGAAAACCAGCCTAAGGTTGGGGATGGTCTCATGGAAATAGCAGTGGAGGCAGCCAAGTTGTGTAACTTTTGCGCTCCCCTTGGGATGCCTTGAACAGCTGCAGTGTGCCTGGAGCACAAGGCTTCCTGGTTTTAAAAGTCCTTGGCCCAAGCCTAACAGTAACCCTAGGAAGGGAAATCAGCCGGGTATTAGGGTTCTTCCTAAGGAAAAAGCTGTGAAAGCAGCCATGTTGTGGCACTTTTGCACTCCCTTTTGGATGCCTTTCACAGCTCCAGTGTGCCTGGAGGTCTGGGCTTTCTGATTTTAAAAATCCTAGCACAAGGCCTACCTAACCCCAACCCGACGACGAGAAAGGCAAATCAGCCAGGAATTAGGGATGTCCCCAAGGAAATAGCTGTGGAGGCAGGCATGTTGTGGTACTTTTGTGCTCTTCTTGGGTGGTCCTTCGCAGCTGCTGTGTTCTTGGAACTCAGGGCTTTCTGGTTAAAAAACTCAAACCCTAGGCCTAACTCAAACCTCAACACTAGGGAGGAAAATCAGCCTATGGTTGGGGATGGTCTCATGGAAATAGCAGTGGAGGCAGCCAAGTTGTGTCACTTTTGCGCTCCCCTTGGGATGCCTTGAACAGCTGCAGTGTGCCTGGAGCACAGGGCTTCCTGGTTTTAAATGTCCTTGGCCCAAGCCTAACAGTAACCCTAGGAAGGTAAATCAGCCGGGTATTAGGGTTCTTCCTAAGGAAAAAGCTGTGAAAGCAGCCATGTTGTGGCACTTTTGCACTCCCTTTTGGATGCCTTTCACAGCTCCAGTATGCCTGGAGGTCTGGGCTTCCTGATTTTCAAAATCCTAGCACAACGCCTACCTAACCCCAACCCGACGACGAGAAAGGCAAATCAGCCAGGAATTAGGGATGTCCCCAAGGAAATAGCTGTGGAGGCAGGCATGTTGTGGTACTTTTGTGCTCTTCTTGGGTAGTCCTTCGCAGCTGCTGTGTTCTTGGAACTCAGGGCTTTCAGGTTAAAAGAACACTAACCATAGGCCTAACTCAAAACTCAACGCTAGGAAGGAAAACCAGCCTAAGGTTGGGGATGGTCTCATGGAAATAGCAGTGGAGGCAACCAAGTTGTGTCACTTTTGCGCTCCCGTTGGGATGCCTTGAACAGCTGCAGTGTGCCTGGAGCACAGGGCTTCCTGCTTTTCAAAGTCCTTGGCCCAAGCCTAACAGTAACCCTAGGAAGGTAAATCAGCTGGGTATTAGGGTTCTTCCTAAGGAAAAAGCTGTGAAAGCAGCCATGTTGTGGCACTTTTGCACTCCCTTTTGGATGCCTTTCACAGCTCCAGTGTGCCTGGAGGTCTGGGCTTCCTGATTTTCAAAATCCTAGCACAAGGCCTACCTAACCCCAACCCGACGACAAGAAAGGTAAATCAGCCAGGAATTAGGGATGTCCCCAAGGAAATAGCTGTGGAGGCAGGCATGTGGTGGTACTTTTGTGCTCTTCTTGGGTAGTCCTTCGCAGCTGCTGTGTTCTTGGAACTCAGGGCTTTCAGGTTAAAAGAACACTTATCATAGGCCTAACTCAAACCTCAACGCTAGGAAGGAAAATCAGCCTATGGTTGGGGATGGTCTCATGGGAATAGCAGTGGAGGCAGCCAAGTTGTGTCACTTTTGCGCTCCCGTTGGGATGCCTTGAACAGCTGCAGTGTGCCTGGAGCACAGGGCTTCCTGGTTTTAAAAGTCCTTGGCCCAAGCCTAACAGTAACCCTAGGAAGGTAAATCAGCCGGGTATTAGGGTTCTTCCTAAGGAAAAAGCTGTGAAAGCAGCCATGTTGTGGCACTTTTGCACTCCCTTTTGGATGCCTTTCACAGCTCCAGTGTGCCTGGAGGTCTGGGCTTCCTGATTTTAAAAATCCTAGCACAAGGCCTACCTAACCCCAACCCGACGACGAGAAAGGCAAATCAGCCAGGAATTAGGGATGTCCCCAAGGAAATAGCTGTGGAGGCAGGCATGTGGTGTTACTTTTGTGCTCTTCTTGGGTAGTCCTTCGCAGCTGCTGTATTCTTGGAACTCAGGGCTTTCTGGTTAAAAAACTCTAACCCTAGGCCTAACTCAAACCTCAACGCTAGGAAGGAAAATCAGCCTATGGTTGGGGATGGTCTCATGGAAATAGCAGTGGAGGCAGCCAAGTTGTGTCACTTTTGCGCTCCCGTTGGGATGCCTTGAACAGCTGCAGTGTGCCTGGAGCACAGGGCTTCCTGGTTTTAAAAGTCCTTGGCCCAAGCCTAACAGTAACCCTAGGAAGGTAAATCAGCCGGGTATTAGGGGTCTTCCTAAGGAAAAAGCTGTGAAAGCAGCCATGTTGTGGCACTTTTGCACTCCCTTTTGGATGCCTTTCACAGCTCCAGTGTGCCTGGAGGTCTGGGCTTCCTGATTTTAAAAATCCTAGCACAAGGCCTACCTAACCCCAACCCGACGACGAGAAAGGCAAATCAGCCAGGAATTAGGGATGTCCCCAAGGAAATAGCTGTGGAGGCAGGCATGTGGTGTTACTTTTGTGCTCTTCTTGGGTAGTCCTTCGCAGCTGCTGTGTTCTTGGAACTCAGGGCTTTCAGGTTAAAAGAACACTAACCATAGGCCTAACTCAAAACTCAACGCTAGGAAGGAAAATCAGCCTATGGTTGGGGATGGTCTCATGGAAATAGCAGTGGAGGCAGCCAAGTTGTGTCACTTTTGCGCTCCCCTTGGGATGCCTTGAACAGCTGCAGTGTGCCTGGAGCACAGGGCTTCCTGGTTTTAAAAGTCCTTGGCCCAAGCCTAACACTAACCCTAGGAAGGTAAATCAGCCGGGTATTAGGGTTCTTCCTAAGGAAAAAGCTGTGAAAGCAGCCATGTTGTGGCACTTTTGCACTCCCTTTTGGATGCCTTTCACAGCTCCAGTGTGCCTGGAGGTCTGGGCTTCCTGATTTTCAAAATCCTAGCACAAGGCCTACCTAACCCCAACCCGACGACGAGAAAGGCAAATCAGCCAGGAATTAGGGATGTCCCCAAGGAAATAGCTGTGGAGGCAGGCATGTGGTGTTACTTTTGTGCTCTTCTTGGGTAGTCCTTCGCAGCTGCTGTATTCTTGGAACTCAGGGCTTTCTGGTTAACAAACTCTAACCCTAGGCCTAACTCAAACCTCAACGCTAGGAAGGAAAATCAGCCTATGGTTGGGGATGGTCTCATGGGAATAGCAGTGGAGGCAGCCAAGTTGTGTCACTTTTGCGCTCCCGTTGGGATGCCTTGAACAGCTGCAGTGTGCCTGGAGCACAGGGCTTCCTGGTTTTAAAAGTCCTTGGCCCAAGCCTAACAGTAACCCTAGGAAGGTAAATCAGCCGGGTATTAGGGTTCTTCCTAAGGAAAAAGCTGTGAAAGCAGCCATGTTGTGGCACTTTTGCACTCCCTTTTGGATGCCTTTCACAGCTCCAGTGTGCCTGGAGGTCTGGGCTTCCTGATTTTAGAAATCCTAGCACAAGGCCTACCTAACCCCAACCCGACGACGAGAAAGGCAAATCAGCCAGGAATTAGGGATGTCCCCAAGGAAATAGCTGTGGAGGCAGGCATGTGGTGTTACTTTTGTGCTCTTCTTGGGTAGTCCTTCGCAGCTGCTGTATTCTTGGAACTCAGGGCTTTCTGGTTAAAAAACTCTAACCCTAGGCCTAACTCAAACCTCAACGCTAGGAAGGAAAATCAGCCTATGGTTGGGGATGGTCTCATGGAAATAGCAGTGGAGGCAGCCAAGTTGTGTCACTTTTGCGCTGCCGTTGGGATGCCTTGAACAGCTGCAGTGTGCCTGGAGCACAGGGCTTCCTGGTTTTAAAAGTCCTTGGCCCAAGCCTAACAGTAACCCTAGGAAGGTAAATCAGCCGGGTATTAGGGTTCTTCCTAAGGAAAAAGCTGTGAAAGCAGCCATGTTGTGGCACTTTTGCACTCCCTTTTGGATGCCTTTCACAGCTCCAGTGTGCCTGGAGGTCTGGGCTTCCTGATTTTCAAAATCCTAGCACAAGGCCTACCTAACCCCAACCCGACGACGAGAAAGGCAAATCAGCCAGGAATTAGGGATGTCCCCAAGGAAATAGCTGTGGAGGCAGGCATGTTGTGGTACTTTTGTGCTCTTCTTGGGTAGTCCTTCGCAGCTGCTGTATTCTTGGAACTCAGGGCTTTCTGGTTGAAAGAACTCTAACCCTAGGCTTAACTCAAACCTCAACGCTAGGAAGGAAAATCAGCCTATGGTTGGGGATGGTCTCATGGAAATAGCAGTGGAGGCAGCCAAGTTGTGTCACTTTTGCACTCCCCTTGGGATGCCTTGAACAGCTGCAGTGTGCCTGGAGCACAGGGCTTCCTGGTTTTAAAAGTCCTAGGCCCAAGCCTAACAGAAACCCTAGGAAGGTAAATCAGCCGGGTATTAGGGTTCTTCCTAAGGAAAAAGCTGTGAAAGCAGCCATGTTGTGGCACTTTTGCACTCCCTTTTGGATGCCTTTCACAGCTCCAGTGTGCCTGGAGGTCTGGGCTTCCTGATTTTCAAAATCCTAGCACAAGGCCTACCTAACCCCAACCCGACGACGAGAAAGGCAAATCAGCCAGGAATTAGGGATGTCCCCAAGGAAATAGCTGTGGAGGCAGGCATGTGGTGGTACTTTTGTGCTCTTCTTGGGTAGTCCTTCGCAGCTGCTGTGTTCTTGGAACTCAGGGCTTTCAGGTTAAAAGAACACTAACCATAGGCCTAACTCAAAACTCAACGCTAGGAAGGAAAACCAGCCTAAGGTTGGGGAGGGTCTCATGGAAATAGCAGTGGAGGCAGCCAAGTTGTGTCACTTTTGCGCTCCCGTTGGGATGCCTTGAACAGCTGCAGTGTGCCTGGAGCACAGGGCTTCCTGGTTTTCAAAGTCCTTGGCCCAAGCCTAACAGTAACCCTAGGAAGATAAATCAGCGGGGTATTAGGGTTCTTCCTAAGGAAAAAGCTGTGAAAGCAGCCATGTTGTGGCACTTTTGCACTCCCTTTTGGATGCCTTTCACAGCTCCAGTGTGCCTGGAGGTCTGGGCTTCCTGATTTTAAAAATCCTAGCACAAGGCCTACCTAACCCCAACCCGACGATGAGAAAGGTAAATCAGCCAGGAATTAGGGATGTCCCCAAGGAAATAGCTGTGGAGGCAGGCATGTGGTGGTACTTTTGTGCTCTTCTTGGGTAGTCCTTCGCAGCTGCTGTGTTCTTGGAACTCAGGGCTTTCTGGTTAAAGAACACTTACCATAGGCCTAACTCAAACCTCAACGCTAGGAAGGAATATCAGCCTAAGGTTGGGGATGGTCTCATGGAAATAGCAGTGGAGGCAGCCAAGTTGTGTCACTTTTGCACTCCCGCTGGGATGCCTTGAACAGCTGCAGTGTTCCTGGAGCACAGGGCTTCCTGGTTTTAAAAGTCCTTGGCCCAAGCCTAACAGTAACCCTAGGAAGGTAAATCAGCCGGGTATTAGGGTTCTTCCTAAGGAAAAAGCTGTGAAAGCAGCCATGTTGTGGCACTTTTGCACTCCCTTTTGGATGCCTTTCACAGCTCCAGTATGCCTGGAGGTCTGGGCTTCCTGATTTTCAAAATCGTAGCACAAGGCCTACCTAACCCCAACCCGACGACGAGAAAGGCAAATCAGCCAGGAATTAGGGATGTCCCCAAGGAAATAGCTGTGGAGGCAGGCATGTGGTGGTACTTTTGTGCTCTTCTTGGGTAGTCCTTCGCAGCTGCTGTGTTCTTGGAACTCAGGGCTTTCAGGTTAAAAGAACACTAACCATAGGCCTAACTCAAACCTCAACGCTAGGAAGGAAAACCAGCCTAAGGTTGGGGATGGTCTCATGGAAATAGCAGTGGAGGCAGCCAAGTTGTGTAACTTTTGCCCTCCCCTTGGGATGCCTTGAACAGCTGCAGTGTGCCTGGAGCACAAGGCTTCCTGGTTTTAAAAGTCCTTGGCCCAAGCCTAACAGTAACCCTAGGAAGGTAAATCAGCCGGGTATTAGGGTTCTTCCTAAGGAAAAAGCTGTGAAAGCAGCCATGTTGTGGCACTTTTGCACTCCCTTTTGGATGCCTTTCACAGCTCCAGTGTGCCTGGAGGTCTGGGCTTTCTGATTTTAAAAATCCTAGCACAAGGCCTACCTAACCCCAACCCGACGACGAGAAAGGCAAATCAGCCAGGAATTAGGGATGTCCCCAAGGAAATAGCTGTGGAGACAGGCATGTTGTGGTACTTTTGTGCTCTTCTTGGGTGGTCCTTCGCAGCTGCTGTGTTCTTGGACCTCAGGGCTTTCTGGTTAAAAAACTCTAACCCTAGGCCTAACTCAAACCTCAACGCTATGGAGGAAAATCAGCCTATGGTTGGGGATGGTCTCATGGAAATAGCAGTGGAGGCAGCCAAGTTGTGTCACTTTTGCACTCCCGTTGGGATGCCTTGAACAGCTGCAGTGTGCCTGGAGCACAGGGCTTCCTGGTTTTAAAAGTCCTTGGCCCAAGCCTAACAGTAACCCTAGGAAGGTAAATCAGCCGGGTATTAGGGTTCTTCCTAAGGAAAAAGCTGTGAAAGCAGCCATGTTGTGGCACTTTTGCACTCCCTTTTGGATGCCTTTCACAGCTCCAGTGTGCCTGGAGGTCTGGGCTTCCTGATTTTCAAAATCCTAGCACAAGGCCTACCTAACCCCAACCCGATGACGAGAAAGGCAAATCAGCCAGGAATTAGGGATGTCCCCAAGGAAATAGCTGTGGAGGCAGGCATGTGGTGGTACTTTTGTGCTCTTCTTGGGTAGTCCTTCGCAGCTGCTGTGTTCTTGGAACTCAGGGCTTTCTGGTTAAAAAACTCTAACCCTAGGCCTAACTCAAACCTCAACGCTAGGAAGGAAAATCAGCCTATGGTTGGGGATGGTCTCATGGAAATAGCAGTGGAGGCAGCCAAGTTGTGTCACTTTTGCGCTCCCGTTGGGATGCCTTGAACAGCTGCAGTGTGCCTGGAGCACAGGGCTTCCTGGTTTTAAATGTCCTTGGCCCAAGCCTAACAGTAACCCTAGGAAGGTAAATCAGCCGGGTATTAGGGTTCTTCCTAAGGAAAAAGCTGTGAAAGCAGCCATGTTGTGGCACTTTTGCACTCCCTTTTGGATGCCTTTCACAGCTCCAGTGTGCCTGGAGGTCTGGGCTTCCTGATTTTCAAAATCCTAGCACAAGGCCTACCTAACCCCAACCCGACGACGAGAAAGGCAAATCAGCCAGGAATTAGGGATGTCCCCAAGGAAATAGCTGTGGAGGCAGGCATGTGGTGTTACTTTTGTGCTCTTCTTGGGTAGTCCTTCGCAGCTGCTGTATTCTTGGAACTCAGGGCTTTCTGGTTAACAAACTCTAACCCTAGGCCTAACTCAAACCTCAACGCTAGGAAGGAAAATCAGCCTATGGTTGGGGATGGTATCATGGGAATAGCAGTGGAGGCAGCCAAGTTGTGTCACTTTTGCGCTCCCGTTGGGATGCCTTGAACAGCTGCAGTGTGCCTGGAGCACAGGGCTTCCTGGTTTTAAAAGTCCTTGGCCCAAGCCTAACAGTAACCCTAGGAAGGTAAATCAGCCGGGTATTAGGGTTCTTCCTAAGGAAAAAGCTGTGAAAGCAGCCATGTTGTGGCACTTTTGCACTCCCTTTTGGATGCCTTTCACAGCTCCAGTGTGCCTGGAGGTCTGGGCTTCCTGATTTTAAAAATCAGGAAAAAAGCTTTTTTTTTAAAAAGCTTTTCCACTATGTCTGGCTAGGAAAAACTGTGCCAGCACAGAAAACATCTCCCCTCGTGTTCTAGAAGTTGCACGGATGTCTGCCAAGTGTTTGGCAGGAAGAAAAGAAAAGTTGTCCAAAACAGCTTCCAATCGAATGTTCCTGTGATTGGAAAAGTCAGGAGAGTGCAAAGGTACTGTTTTCTATCAGTTGGCAAGGTGCGCACACAATCCCAGTGTTGTACAGCTTGCTTCTTCACCTTCCCGAAGCTGCCGCTCTCGCCGGCTGCCGGAGCCCAAGAAGCGGCTTCTTCGCGCAAAGACGATTGTGCCGCTCACAGTGCTCTCCTTAGCGCGGCTTCTGCCGAAAGACGCCCGGCAGCGGCTCTTACCTCCGGAGAGCATCCTACCTTCCTCTTTAGCTCCTCTTCTCATCTACACCTCGGCAACAAGCTTTTCCACTATGTCTGGCTAGGAAAAACTGTGCCAGCACAGAAAACATCTCCCATCGTGTTCTAGAAGTTGCACGGATGTCTGCCAAGTGTTTGGCAGGAAGAAAAGAAAAGTTGTCCAAAACAGCTTCCAATCGAATGTTCCTGTGATTGGAAAAGTCAGGAGAGTGCAAAGGTACTGTTTTCTATCAGTTGGCAAGGTGCGCACACAATCCCAGTGTTGTACAGCTTGCTTCTTCACCTTCCCGAAGCTGCCGCTCTCGCCGGCTGCCGGAGCCCAAGAAGCGGCTTCTTCGCGCAAAGACGATTGTGCCGCTCACAGTGCTCTCCTTAGCGCGGCTTCTGCCGAAAGACGCCCGGCAGCGGCTCTTACCTCCGGAGAGCATCCTACCTTCCTCTTTAGCTCCTCTTCTCATCTACACCTCGGCAACAAGCTTTTCCACTATGTCTGGCTAGGAAAAACTGTGCCAGCACAGAAAACATCTCCCCTCGTGTTCTAGAAGTTGCACGGATGTCTGCCAAGTGTTTGGCAGGAAGAAAAGAAAAGTTGTCCAAAACAGCTTCCAATCGAATGTTCCTGTGATTGGAAAAGTCAGGAGAGTGCAAAGGTACTGTTTTCTATCAGTTGGCAAGGTGCGCACACAATCCCAGTGTTGTACAGCTTGCTTCTTCACCTTCCCGAAGCTGCCGCTCTCGCCGGCTGCCGGAGCCCAAGAAGCGGCTTCTTCGCGCAAAGACGATTGTGCCGCTCACAGTGCTCTCCTTAGCGCGGCTTCTGCCGAAAGACGCCCGGCAGCGGCTCTTACCTCCGGAGAGCATCCTACCTTCCTCTTTAGCTCCTCTTCTCATCTACACCTCGGCAACAAGCTTTTCCACTATGTCTGGCTAGGAAAAACTGTGCCAGCACAGAAAACATCTCCCATCGTGTTCTAGAAGTTGCACGGATGTCTGCCAAGTGTTTGGCAGGAAGAAAAGAAAAGTTGTCCAAAACAGCTTCCAATCGAATGTTCCTGTGATTGGAAAAGTCAGGAGAGTGCAAAGGTACTGTTTTCTATCAGTTGGCAAGGTGCGCACACAATCCCAGTGTTGTACAGCTTGCTTCTTCACCTTCCCGAAGCTGCCGCTCTCGCCGGCTGCCGGAGCCCAAGAAGCGGCTTCTTCGCGCAAAGACGATTGTGCCGCTCACAGTGCTCTCCTTAGCGCGGCTTCTGCCGAAAGACGCCCGGCAGCGGCTCTTACCTCCGGAGAGCATCCTACCTTCCTCTTTAGCTCCTCTTCTCATCTACACCTCGGCAACAAGCTTTTCCACTATGTCTGGCTAGGAAAAACTGTGCCAGCACAGAAAACATCTCCCATCGTGTTCTAGAAGTTGCACGGATGTCTGCCAAGTGTTTGGCAGGAAGAAAAGAAAAGTTGTCCAAAACAGCTTCCAATCGAATGTTCCTGTGATTGGAAAAGTCAGGAGAGTGCAAAGGTACTGTTTTCTATCAGTTGGCAAGGTGCGCACACAATCCCAGTGTTGTACAGCTTGCTTCTTCACCTTCCCGAAGCTGCCGCTCTCGCCGGCTGCCGGAGCCCAAGAAGCGGCTTCTTCGCGCAAAGACGATTGTGCCGCTCACAGCGCTCTCCTTAGCGCGGCTTCTGCCGAAAGACGCCCGGCAGCGGCTCTTACCTCCGGAGAGCATCCTACCTTCCTCTTTAGCTCCTCTTCTCATCTACACCTCGGCAACAAGCTTTTCCACTATGTCTGGCTAGGAAAAACTGTGCCAGCACAGAAAACATCTCCCCTCGTGTTCTAGAAGTTGCACGGATGTCTGCCAAGTGTTTGGCAGGAAGAAAAGAAAAGTTGTCCAAAACAGCTTCCAATCGAATGTTCCTGTGATTGGAAAAGTCAGGAGAGTGCAAAGGTACTGTTTTCTATCAGTTGGCAAGGTGCGCACACAATCCCAGTGTTGTACAGCTTGCTTCTTCACCTTCCCGAAGCTGCCGCTCTCGCCGGCTGCCGGAGCCCAAGAAGCGGCTTCTTCGCGCAAAGACGATTGTGCCGCTCACAGCGCTCTCCTTAGCGCGGCTTCTGCCGAAAGACGCCCGGCAGCGGCTCTTACCTCCGGAGAGCATCCTACCTTCCTCTTTAGCTCCTCTTCTCATCTACACCTCGGCAACAAGCTTTTCCACTATGTCTGGCTAGGAAAAACTGTGCCAGCACAGAAAACATCTCCCATCGTGTTCTAGAAGTTGCACGGATGTCTGCCAAGTGTTTGGCAGGAAGAAAAGAAAAGTTGTCCAAAACAGCTTCCAATCGAATGTTCCTGTGATTGGAAAAGTCAGGAGAGTGCAAAGGCACTGTTTTCTATCAGTTGGCAAGGTGCGCACACAATCCCAGTGTTGTACAGCTTGCTTCTTCACCTTCCCGAAGCTGCCGCTCTCGCCGGCTGCCGGAGCCCAAGAAGCGGCTTCTTCGCGCAAAGACGATTGTGCCGCTCACAGTGCTCTCCTTAGCGCGGCTTCTGCCGAAAGACGCCCGGCAGCGGCTCTTACCTCCGGAGAGCATCCTACCTTCCTCTTTAGCTCCTCTTCTCATCTACACCTCGGCAACAAGCTTTTCCACTATGTCTGGCTAGGAAAAACTGTGCCAGCACAGAAAACATCTCCCCTCGTGTTCTAGGAGTTGCACGGATGTCTGCCAAGTGTTTGGCAGGAAGAAAAGAAAAGTTGTCCAAAACAGCTTCCAATCGAATGTTCCTGTGATTGGGAAAGTCAGGAGAGTGCAAAGGTACTGTTTTCTATCAGTTGGCAAGGTGCGCACACAATCCCAGTGTTGTACAGCTTGCTTCTTCACCTTCCCGAAGCTGCCGCTCTCGCCGGCTGCCGGAGCCCAAGAAGCGGCTTCTTCGCGCAAAGACGATTGTGCCGCTCACAGTGCTCTCCTTAGCGCGGCTTCTGCCGAAAGACGCCCGGCAGCGGCTCTTACCTCCGGAGAGCATCCTACCTTCCTCTTTAGCTCCTCTTCTCATCTACACCTCGGCAACAAGCTTTTCCACTATGTCTGGCTAGGAAAAACTGTGCCAGCACAGAAAACATCTCCCCTCGTGTTCTAGAAGTTGCACGGATGTCTGCCAAGTGTTTGGCAGGAAGAAAAGAAAAGTTGTCCAAAACAGCTTCCAATCGAATGTTCCTGTGATTGGAAAAGTCAGGAGAGTGCAAAGGTACTGTTTTCTATCAGTTGGCAAGGTGCACACACAATCCCAGTGTTGTACAGCTTGCTTCTTCACCTTCCCGAAGCTGCCGCTCTCGCCGGCTGCCGGAGCCCAAGAAGCGGCTTCTTCGCGCAAAGACGATTGTGCCGCTCACAGCGCTCTCCTTAGCGCGGCTTCTGCCGAAAGACGCCCGGCAGCGGCTCTTACCTCCGGAGAGCATCCTACCTTCCTCTTTAGCTCCTCTTCTCATCTACACCTCGGCAACAAGCTTTTCCACTATGTCTGGCTAGGAAAAACTGTGCCAGCACAGAAAACATCTCCCCTCGTGTTCTAGAAGTTGCACGGATGTCTGCCAAGTGTTTGGCAGGAAGAAAAGAAAAGTTGTCCAAAACAGCTTCCAATCGAATGTTCCTGTGATTGGAAAAGTCAGGAGAGTGCAAAGGTACTGTTTTCTATCAGTTGGCAAGGTGCGCACACAATCCCAGTGTTGTACAGCTTGCTTCTTCACCTTCCCGAAGCTGCCGCTCTCGCCGGCTGCCGGAGCCCAAGAAGCGGCTTCTTCGCGCAAAGACGATTGTGCCGCTCACAGCGCTCTCCTTAGCGCGGCTTCTGCCGAAAGACGCCCGGCAGCGGCTCTTACCTCCGGAGAGCATCCTACCTTCCTCTTTAGCTCCTCTTCTCATCTACACCTCGGCAACAAGCTTTTCCACTATGTCTGGCTAGGAAAAACTGTGCCAGCACAGAAAACATCTCCCATCGTGTTCTAGAAGTTGCACGGATGTCTGCCAAGTGTTTGGCAGGAAGAAAAGAAAAGTTGTCCAAAACAGCTTCCAATCGAATGTTCCTGTGATTGGAAAAGTCAGGAGAGTGCAAAGGCACTGTTTTCTATCAGTTGGCAAGGTGCGCACACAATCCCAGTGTTGTACAGCTTGCTTCTTCACCTTCCCGAAGCTGCCGCTCTCGCCGGCTGCCGGAGCCCAAGAAGCGGCTTCTTCGCGCAAAGACGATTGTGCCGCTCACAGTGCTCTCCTTAGCGCGGCTTCTGCCGAAAGACGCCCGGCAGCGGCTCTTACCTCCGGAGAGCATCCTACCTTCCTCTTTAGCTCCTCTTCTCATCTACACCTCGGCAACAAGCTTTTCCACTATGTCTGGCTAGGAAAAACTGTGCCAGCACAGAAAACATCTCCCCTCGTGTTCTAGGAGTTGCACGGATGTCTGCCAAGTGTTTGGCAGGAAGAAAAGAAAAGTTGTCCAAAACAGCTTCCAATCGAATGTTCCTGTGATTGGAAAAGTCAGGAGAGTGCAAAGGTACTGTTTTCTATCAGTTGGCAAGGTGCGCACACAATCCCAGTGTTGTACAGCTTGCTTCTTCACCTTCCCGAAGCTGCCGCTCTCGCCGGCTGCCGGAGCCCAAGAAGCGGCTTCTTCGCGCAAAGACGATTGTGCCGCTCACAGTGCTCTCCTTAGCGCGGCTTCTGCCGAAAGACGCCCGGCAGCGGCT
This sequence comes from Melospiza georgiana, assembly GCF_028018845.1. NCBI lineage: Eukaryota > Metazoa > Chordata > Aves > Passeriformes > Passerellidae > Melospiza > Melospiza georgiana. The sequence goes on from NC_080459.1 coordinate 3,613,778, forward strand.
CTTACCTCCGGAGAGCATCCTACCTTCCTCTTTAGCTCCTCTTCTCATCTACACCTCGGCAACAAGCTTTTCCACTATGTCTGGCTAGGAAAAACTGTGCCAGCACAGAAAACATCTCCCATCGTGTTCTAGAAGTTGCACGGATGTCTGCCAAGTGTTTGGCAGGAAGAAAAGAAAAGTTGTCCAAAACAGCTTCCAATCGAATGTTCCTGTGATTGGAAAAGTCAGGAGAGTGCAAAGGTACTGTTTTCTATCAGTTGGCAAGGTGCGCACACAATCCCAGTGTTGTACAGCTTGCTTCTTCACCTTCCCGAAGCTGCCGCTCTCGCCGGCTGCCGGAGCCCAAGAAGCGGCTTCTTCGCGCAAAGACGATTGTGCCGCTCACAGCGCTCTCCTTAGCGCGGCTTCTGCCGAAAGACGCCCGGCAGCGGCTCTTACCTCCGGAGAGCATCCTACCTTCCTCTTTAGCTCCTCTTCTCATCTACACCTCGGCAACAAGCTTTTCCACTATGTCTGGCTAGGAAAAACTGTGCCAGCACAGAAAACATCTCCCCTCGTGTTCTAGAAGTTGCACGGATGTCTGCCAAGTGTTTGGCAGGAAGAAAAGAAAAGTTGTCCAAAACAGCTTCCAATCGAATGTTCCTGTGATTGGAAAAGTCAGGAGAGTGCAAAGGTACTGTTTTCTATCAGTTGGCAAGGTGCGCACACAATCCCAGTGTTGTACAGCTTGCTTCTTCACCTTCCCGAAGCTGCCGCTCTCGCCGGCTGCCGGAGCCCAAGAAGCGGCTTCTTCGCGCAAAGACGATTGTGCCGCTCACAGTGCTCTCCTTAGCGCGGCTTCTGCCGAAAGACGCCCGGCAGCGGCTCTTACCTCCGGAGAGCATCCTACCTTCCTCTTTAGCTCCTCTTCTCATCTACACCTCGGCAACAAGCTTTTCCACTATGTCTGGCTAGGAAAAACTGTGCCAGCACAGAAAACATCTCCCCTCGTGTTCTAGGAGTTGCACGGATGTCTGCCAAGTGTTTGGCAGGAAGAAAAGAAAAGTTGTCCAAAACAGCTTCCAATCGAATGTTCCTGTGATTGGAAAAGTCAGGAGAGTGCAAAGGTACTGTTTTCTATCAGTTGGCAAGGTGCGCACACAATCGCAGTGTTGTACAGCTTGCTTCTTCACCTTCCCGAAGCTGCCGCTCTCGCCGGCTGCCGGAGCCCAAGAAGCGGCTTCTTCGCGCAAAGACGATTGTGCCGCTCACAGTGCTCTCCTTAGCGCGGCTTCTGCCGAA